>NW_019416210.1:623973-644470 GCF_000390285.2 Anoplophora glabripennis | reverse complement strand
GGCATTTCATATTCCAACAAGACGGTGCACCGTGTCATACGGCAAAAACTATTAAAACGTGGTTGCAGAATCATCAAATACCAGTATTAAAATGGACGTCTTCCAGCCCAGATTTATCTCCTATTGAGACCTTATGGCACAATATGAAAAAACAGCTTCGGAAACATCCAGCACGTTCAGTGCCTGAATTAAAAGCCACACTACTGAATATTTGGGATAATATTCTACCAGAAGAATGTGCTTTGTTAGTAAATACAATGTCTAGCAGAATTAAAGCAGTTATTAAGAACAAAGGCGATGTAACTCAATATTAAAGAGTGGCCGAACTTTTATGACTCCTGAGACGGATAAAGTTTTTTATTGTGTAACCATTAGTCGATATATTATTGAATAAAATGTTCATTTTTGTAACTAAAAAGTTTATATTTTATTGTAGTTAAAGGGATTTTCAGAAATATTTCGTTATTTCTGCATAACTCATAGATTATTAAAGTATTTAGTTGAAAACGTTGACCGGCCGAACTATTATGAGCCTGGGCTCGTAAGTATCAATGTATTCTATTAAGGCAGTCAAACTTATTACACCCTGTATATTTGTAATTTTTGTAATTGCTGATATTGCAGGAAACTTTTACTCTGTGTATAATATGCCCCAACTAATATTGAAGACTACTCTCCCCAGCTAGCAATAAATAATTTGCCAAAATGGAAACTAACAATGGTGTATCTAAATATAATTAATACAAAAACACTTCTTAAAGAATGTACTCATTCAAAGAAACATCTTGTACTTTTGCTGTTCTATAGTCACCTTTGACAAAGACTAATCATGTAACAAACAGCTACTACATATCTTGTTTTACGAGGGTTGCCTTTTTACTTTCGGAAATAGAGAACAAAAAAAAATTAATCATCGCATACGGTATTATTGTTTGTCAAAACATTCTCCATGAGGATCAATACATTTTTACAAGCGCTTGAACTAATTTTCGAAACACTTTTTCCATCCCGATTGAGACACCTCCAAAACATGCAATTTGAATGTACCTATCAACCGCTTCTTCAGGCGTCAAAAAACCTCGTAATTTATTTTTGATGTGCGGGAATAAAAAAGTCATTGGGTGCCAAATCAGGACTGTACGGCGGAGGACTCATCAATTCGACTTTTTCAATTCTCAAAAAGTCTCTTGTTGGAGCCGCTGTGTGAGAACTGACATTGTCCTGGCGGAGAGCGATGTTTCTTGGACGATTGGTTACACTTATCTTTGCGAAGACTTCTGGCAAACAAATGGTTGTGTACCATTCAGAATTGACCCTCTGACATTGCACTATTGGTACAGTTACCTCATGTCCGTTTTTTTTTCGAAAAAACAGGCGACCATTTGCGAAGAACTTTGGTTGGATTTGTCTCATCTTGAAAGACTCATACAGTCGACTACTGTTTACTTTCGGGCTCATACGCATAGATCCATGGTTTGTCATCACAGATGTGTTTTGAAGCACTGCAATCGTATTTCTTGAGCATTACTTTCGACCAATCGACACGTGTCTTTTATTGAGCGTTTGTCAAATTATGTGGGATCCAACGCGAACAATTTTTTTTGGCGGCCAAATGTTCATGCAATGTTGAATGTATGCTGGTCTCACTAATGCCTAGGATTGCCACAATATCACGATAAATCACATGACGATCTTGCAATATCAGTTCACGAACAGTATCAATGTTTTCTGGAACAACAACCGATTTTAAACGTCCTTCACCAAATTCGTCAGAGAGCAAACGACAGCCACTGAATTCCGTATACCACCGTATACAGTGGTTTTTGATGGTGCTTCATCACCAAAAGACGAATTAAGTTCATCGATGAGCTGTTGAGATAATCCACGTCGAATGGAGTAAAAAATAATCGCACGGAAATATTCCATTTTTTGGCGGAGATGAATTTTTCAAGTCACTGTAAACAACACAAATAGTGCCTGTACATCAAATCGTAGAACTTTCGATAGGGACGTCGGTTGTTAGATGGCAGCACCAAGATTGTCTATTCCAGAAATATAAAAAGTAGCCCTCGTACACCTACCTATCTGATACCAAAAAGCATTGTTGAAAAACAATTATTTTTGATCTGTGATCAACGCTTTTGCTACTCCACTTTCAAAATATATTTTTTTTCTAAAACATTGATGTTTTCATATAACTTTGTTCTGTTAATATTTATTGATTCCAAACGAAAGTAGACTGAAACAATCATAAGTAAAATGTGGAAACGAAATGATCTCTTCGTAGTAGCTGTTATTTACATGATTAGTCTCTGACAAAGGTGATGATAGAGTAGCCAGAATACAAGATATTTTTTTGAATAATTACATTATTTAATAATTTCATATACCAGGTATGTGTCTTTGTATTAATTAATATATTTAGACATGTCAGTTTAATTTTTTTTGGGATTATTATTTATTACTAGCTTTTTACTATTGTTGGTGTAATTCAAAACTGGTTGGAGGATGTAGCTATTATCGTTGTTGCTTGCCTCAATATCAGTGCAACTAGTTATGTCTGTGGAGTTAGAAGATATCTTTCGCATGCCTAGATTTCTGGTATCGAAGAACATTGATTAACTTCATTTGATAAGATCTTTCAGAAAACATGTTTGAATTTATTTTAATTATCTTAGTACTAATTGTACCTAATTTGAGATTACATTTTATTTTAACTAGGTAGACCAATATACAGGGTGATTCACAACTTATCCAAAAAAATTTGGGAATAGATGCGGCATGAGAAATGGAGTTAATATGGTAAAAAAAAATTTTGTAAAATCCTTATAGTTTCCAAGAAAAACATATTGAAGTTATAGTACATTCAACCACTACATAGCTGGACAACTGTAGTCTCTAGCGTCATTCGCCATACGCGTGGAGAGCCATGTGACCCTATTACTGAAATCCGTCGTTGCGGTAATTTTTACCTGTTATCTGTAAACAACAACAGTTTTTTAGTAGTTAGTGTCAAAAATGGTTTGCGTGTATAGCAACTCAGAGTTGATGGATATCGTTTTAATTCATGATGAAGCAAGACAACATTTGTATTATGGTGAAGTGTTTGTGTTATGGTGAAGCAAGACATCATTTGTGTTAGTTCGTAGAAAGTGAGTAAGACGGACTCAAATGTGTTTACACGTTAGTGGATAAAATTTTGTGTATGTCAAATGATTTTATTATTTAAAAACACAAATTAATTTTATTAATAATTAATAAAGGCAAAAGCATTTGAAGTTGCCGATATAAAATAGGTGCTATAAAATTCTATTTATTTCTTTCCTTGCGAAAGTTTTTGTCCGTTCTTATCACACCGCCATGCCGGTCGCATTGCGTGAGGTCAGGTTTTACAGTGGACCAGTTTCCAGTGTCATGCAGAAGTATATTTTTATATCAATTTCGAACTGCCCTTTTTGATTTTTTATTTACAAAATTGTATTTGTAAGGGTCTACATCCATAATTTTTTTTTGATAAGTTCTGAATCACCCTGTATAGATATATAATTATCTTATATCTACGAGTATATCTAAATGACTGAGTTTTGTGTTTTTACATGAAAATTACATTTATTGCACACTACTGTTAATATTCCAAACGAACGTGAAAAGTAAAGGTAAAATCATTGTTACTAATCCAGTTGACTGAATTACTTAGAACATATTGCATTATTAGATGATTCAAACACAACTGGAAACTTCATTGGTGCTCTGACATATATGGATATTAAAAACACATTTTTTATTATGCTTTACATAACAGTACCATATGATTTACCGCATGATTTATTATTGAATTAAGTACGAAACTTTACGATACGATAAATATTTAAAACGTTGTTGTTTGTAGTGTGGTGTCATGTTTATATTTCATTATTTTTTCCTGTTTTGGTATTTTTTACAACGTACAAGTGCAGCGAGAAAAATAAAATTAATTGGAAAAACATATCTTTTGAAAAATATATAGAAATTATTTCACATGAAAAATACCAGTGAAACTGTAATTAAAAAATTCTAATAATCGGGAAGGTTTTTATTGAATATGATAAAAACAGAATTTTCTTGAATAAAGTATAATATAAAGATTATAAAATCAGCTATAAGTTTCCGCTGTTTACCATTTACCGAAATTTCAATACTTATCTTGGTTAACATAAATATTTATAAATTAAACTTGGGGGGAAAATTTGAATTTAAAATTGAGAAATTAAATTCTTTTAATATTTCAAGCATTGCGTAACTCGGGAGTTACGGTTGAACTGAAGTTTATTAGATATGAAAGAAGTTTTAATAAAAAGCATTTTTCTGAAAGTCTTACACGCAGTATGAATATGAAATATATATGTATATGTAAAACTGTGGCACAGTGGTAATGTATATTATTTATTCTTGAAGAAATTTAAAAAATTTAATATTGGCGTCTCAATACTATTAAATTACTATCATTTACAGTTAAATTTTTTTTTTAATTGTTACATTTTCAGTAATTAAATAGCATTCCTTAAATGATGACTTCCACCAAATATTTTGTAAACGTTACACTTAAACTGTTGTACATCATTATACGAGGTCTGTTCAGAAAATAACCGAACTTTATTTTTTTAAACTTTAGTATTAATTTTATACTTTACTGGTCCTTGTCTCCTTCAAAGTACTCTCCTCCCCTATTCACACATTTTTCTCAGCGGTGTTTCTATTCGCGAAGTAGGATAACTTCATTTGAAATGGCATTTACAGTGTGTGACGAATTTGCTTTGATGTCATCAATAGTCTGAAAACGGCGTCCTTTCAGCACTGATTTTAATTTCGGAAATAAGATAAAATCTCAGGGAGTCAGGTCTGGCGAATAAGGAGGGTGAGGGAAGACAGTAATGTAGCCTGAGGGATTATTCCTTCATTTATCTATCTACAGTTATGACCAGTATCATAACGATATTAACTTGCAAAGAGTTTACCATTTACTGTTCGAAAGGGAGTTATATTTATCACTTACACTTTAATTGGTACGTGAGAACGCTTACCGTACTCCGCTCATGTAGAATGTAATCCAGTGGTTGGTTGTATAGGGTGACACTTAAGTAGGAAAAACAAGAAAACGCCAAAACTTAGAGGAAGGTTTTTAATAACAATAAAGACAAAACAAACAAAGAAAATAACGAAGACACAATGGATTCGAACAAACATTATTAATTAATTTACATGAGATAACGCAATCCGACATTCAGGGAACCCAATGCGAATTCATAAAATTTGGAAAGACTCTATTGATGATTAAATTAACCCGAGACTCTAAAATTAAGGAAACTACCAGTGTGGAATCCAAGAATAAACTGCCTTTTTTTTCGGAGATCTCTCTTGAATTCGACACCTCGCTTCGATTATTGGCGGGCTCCCTATATATCGGGGGTTGAAATGGCTTATACCATGTTAATGCCTAATTGACTGTATTTACAATGGTATGGATAATTTTGTGACTACACTGAACTTACAAATAACCCTACACCTTCCTCTTGTGACTCCGTATAGCAACACGGGACAGATTAGTTAATCACATTTAATCTATTCTTATAGCTTGAAAAATCCGCCTAGAAACCAACTATTTGATCTATTATTATTTTCCTCACAACATTGTAAAAACTTATTTAAATATCTTGGAATTCCTACATCTTTTCGAATGTATTTCGCGCGTTATTAGAAATATCGATTTTTCCCTTCACCATGGGCTAAACCGACGCAGTTAGTCGATACCAGATGCCCAACACATGGCCCCGACGATCGAAGTCTACTTGTTCAAAATCATTGCTAAATTTCATGAGGCCTTCTCCGAAGGACTTCGATGGTCGAACTTTGCAAATTTATTACTCCCGATGACAAGAATCAGTTTCTCAACGACATTATGGCGACGCTAATCCTACTTGAAAACCCTTAACTTTTCAATAATTATTGTTGTCTGAGTTGACCCATCCGTTCCGAGAACTAACAAATAATAATCTATCACGAGTCCCGGCTTTTGTTACAGTAATCTGATTTTTGGCACAAAACTGACGAATTGACAAAGCTGAGTTCGCAGCCGCATTGTTATAGTGCAGGAACCATAAGTTTTCTCACCACAATTCTGGTCTCTTTTTGCGGATTTCTTCACATTACCGTTGCAAAACGCCTTGATAGTACACACGGATCAGTGTTTCACATGAAAGCAAGAATTCAAAATGCACAATTCCATTGAAGTCGAAAAACAGTGAGCATCATTTTGACATCGGATCGAGACTGCCGTGCTTTCTTGGGGCGTGGAGATCCTTTGTCTATTCATTCTGATGACTGAACTTTTGTCTCAATGTCGTAGGCGTAAACCCAGCTTCCGTCACCCGTTATGATCCTTTGAATGAATGTTTCATCGTCATTAGATTGTTCAAGGAGTTGCCACACGATTTTCTTTCTGTTGGTGGGTAATCAAGCGACAAACAAATTTTGCTGCATGACTCAATTGAGATGATAATCTCTTCAGTAATTTCACTGATAGTCAATCGACGATTTGCATGGATAGTTGAAGTCGAACGCCTTCCTAATCATCTGCAATTGATTGGCGACCACTTTTAATTCGTGAAAACCATTCGTAACATTGCCTACGACCCAGAGTATCATCTCCATAAGCTTGTTTCGAAAGTTGAAACGTTTCCGTGAAAATTTTCCCCAGTTTTATGGAAAATTTTACGTTGCATCATTGTTCCAGAAAATCCACATTTCAAACATCGTCACTAGCACTCAAACCCATTGCACTCAAATAACAGTATCACGAAAATTAAATGAGATATCAACAATCCAAGAATATGTGGTTATAGAGGAGGTCATGCGCAACGCAATGCTGCCAACCACGTATCATTAAATGTCTCCATTAGCGTGTTATTCAAAAAATTGGGTTATTTTCTGAACAATCTCGTAATTAGATAAAAATATTTGCTAACAAGAAAACTCATCGCTACAAAACGTCAGAATTAATTGATAAGTTTTATTATCTCCAATTTCCTGGCAAATTTATTTGAGGCAGGAAGTTTTTGATAATTTTTAAAGGTATTACGTGTAGGTACAAATATAAATTGGTTCATTTTTTGATCAATTTACCATGTGAAAAATTAATAAATGTTAGCATGTTTTAGAATTACTCTGCTAAAACTTCTATGTTTCAGTTTCCATGTCAACGGATCTTCCTGGGCTACCTTGTCTTGGATAATAGTACAAGATGTTGAAGAAGTTCACCGAGAATTTAATTTATGTTGTAATTACAGCCACTTTGTAGTTTTCAGTTACAGAGAATTATATTTAAAATGTATGTAAATTCGTACATGTCTAATATCATATGCAAAACAGTAACTGTTTTTATACTTAGAACGATATTTGTGAACAACAACAAATAATAAAACATTGGTAAAAACAGCTTGAGACAGCAATATTATACAGGGTGTTAAAAAGAGTGTAAAATATTTAAGGAGGTAATAGTATGAACCAAAATAAGCAGAAAAGTCTCAATAAACATGGGTCCGCAAAGTAACGGTTGCGGAGATATGGACTGTTTTTTGTTTTTTAGCCTTTTTTTTTTATTTTGCAAAAACGTTGTGTATTTTCTTATAATAGTTGGTTGATGTTTAATGAAATAAACAGTACGTATTTGACAGTTGTTCTCAGTGCACAAGTTTTCTTTCGCTATGGCTGGTTACTCTAACGCAGAATTAACAGACATGCATTTCATGTATGGTCGTGCTAATGCGAACGCCACCGAAGCGCGACGTCTTTATGTTGACGCTTATCCAAATCGCCAGATTCCCTCACAACGCATGTTTGGAAGAATTCACCAAAGATTGCGTGATATCGGTTCCTTGAGCAAACAGTGCCATTTATCCGGAAGACCAAGATCGGTATCCACTCCTAGAGCAGAAGAAGAAATTCTAGCACTGGTAGAGCAGAATCCAGGTGCGAGTGTGCGGAGAATATCAGCCGAGGTAGGAATTAGTGGTCCTGTTGTTTGAAGAATCCTTCACGAGCAACTGCTTTATCCATACCATGTGCAACGGGTACAGGCCTTAAATCCAATAAATCCTCATCAAGCACGTTTGGTTTTTTGCCGCTGGTTTCTACGTCATGATGCTGAAGACCCTCATTTTCTTGCAAACATTCTTTTTACTGATGAGGCCGGGTTCACAAGAAATGGAGTGTTTAATTTTCACAATACGCATATTTGGGCCGACGAAAATCCTCATGCTCTAATAGAATCTGGACATCAGGCACGTTTTTCATTAAACATTTGGATGGGTATTGTAGGTGACAGGTTTCTAGGTCCTGTTGTTTTACCAAACCGATTAACAGGCGCTGCTTACCTCAACTTTCTGCAGAACACACTGTATGACTTTTTGGAAGACATTCCTTTGAATCAGAGGCAACAAATGTGGTTCCAGCATGATGGTGCTCCAGCTCATTTTTCCATGGCCGTTAGAGAGCATTTACACCAAACTTTTCCACATAGATGGGTAGGAAGGGCCGCACCTGTTTTATGGCCTCCAAGATCGCCTGATCTGAACCCTCTAGATTTGTTTGTTTGGGGATATTTGAAGACATTAGTGTATGGTACTCCTGTAAATAGCCTGGAAGAGCTGCAGCTACGGATTAATCAAAAGTGTCAAGAAATCCAAACCAAGGAGAGTGTTTTCGAAAGAGTTCGAATATCGTTGAGACGTAGGTGTCGTGCCTGCTTGGAAATGGACGGAGGGCACTTTGAACATCTTCTGCAACTTTGTTTTTTGTTTGTTAAAAGCTTCCTTTGTCGGTTTATTCCTAATAAAATAAAATGTTTGAAAAACGAATAGTGGTCCATATATCCGCAACCGTTACTTTGCGGACCCATGTTTATTGAGACTTGTCTGCTTATTTTGGTTCATACTATTACCTCCTGAAATATTTTACACTCTTTTTTTAACACCCTGTATTTTGGGAGGCACTCCTGTAAAAGTAGAGAGTACTACAATCTGTATAGTACTACAGTCGTAAAGCGTATATTACATGAAGGCCGTAGATTACATCAGATCGGAAACAAAATAGGTTCTAAAAAAATGTATACACAACAAATATTAGCTTTTAAAAAATTTACTACACCAAATATTAACATGGTCCTGAACCTAAAGACAATAGAAAGCAAGGCGTTGGTAATAAAATAATATACCGAGTGTCCCAGATGTAAACCTGAAAAATTGAGGAAAGGGTATATTCAAAAGTAATACGACTTTGATATGTAAACTTGTCTCGAAATCTCAACTGTTTCTGAAACGTAGCGATTATTGAAAATAAAAAAATACATATTCTAAAACTTCTGTGAAGTGGCAATGGTTCCCACCCTCCGACAATGGTCGATAGATTTGTATATTTGAGTTTTTTTTCAGGGCAAAAACTAGGACACCCTGTTATTAAAGCTAAATATCATACAAGGTGACTCAGCCAAAAATAATTATCCTGTACAACTGAAAGTAGAAATATTCTGCAAAAAATCTTCGAAATACGCAAAGAAAGGTGTTAGATTTTAAATGACAAATTAAAGCGTCTTTCGATTACTGACAAGCTGCATTTCCAATTTTTTTTTTCAAAGAGACCAACAACTTTTTTCATACGTAAGTATAGTTTGCTTTCAAAATATGTGCGATGGTAATGGCACCCACGCAAATTATATAACTTGTATTAGTTTTATCTCTTACACAGTTTATTTAATAAAAAATATGCATAATAGGATAAAAAGTGGTCAGTGTATTGAATTTTTGAAATGTAAATATTTGGAAAATTGTTAAAAGTATGTTTCCAGAGGGTATGGCATTTTTTAATGAAGATTATAATTTTTACCGTAGTAAAAAGCTTTAGGAATTCTTTACAACAAAAGTACTATATACGGCAACCCCACAAAAGTGATATGATATTTAAATTTGGTACCCCACAAAAATTTGGACAACTGTAAAAGCTATTAGAAATTTTTATCAAAAACAATTTTTCTTTTAACAATCTTCATGTACATATCTTAATACAAACTTTTGGACTAAGGTAAGTACAATTAAATCGTAATATTTCCTTTTCTAGAATTAATTCTTGCTACGTGACTTGTTACATTTAAAATACACTGTATAATATGCGGAAGCTATGAGTGTTGATAAAATACGTCGGTTTTAAGGGATGATTTTTTGAGCGATTTTAAACCGAAAAAGTTTATAAACATCGGTAGTTTTCTAAATATTATGTGTTGAAATAATAATTTTTTGGCCACCCTGTATAAAAACTAGAAAATTTTCATGTCAACTTCGATAAATTGGGTCTTCCTCTACAAAATGTCCAATTTGCACAAAAAATAAACCAATATTTCCGGGAAAACTAAATTTTGCTGACAGTGCATCTGTCAATTTTTGCTTAAAAATCAAAATATCTCGGAAACGGTCAATCCTAAGTATGGAGTGTGCTATATGTTTTCAACAACTTAAAGATAGATGCTCTTTCCAAAAATGCAATAATATACAGGGAGTTCCATTTAAAATAAGAAAGTTAGTATCGATATCCGGTATAACCAGAAGTACGATGACCTTGAAAACCACCTATCACACCATCACAATTTCAAAAAAATTCCTTCTAACGGTTTCCTAGATATCCATCGATGGAGTTCGTGGTGGGACACTGTATTCATGACAATAGTTACACCTATGGAATATGCGTAAAATTGGTATTAAAAATGTATACATTTTACTATGTTATTATTTTAAAGTAACATCAATTATTTATTATACTCATAAATACTCTAAATATTTCAATAATATACTGCGGTTTTTTTTCTTTCTAAAAAATGTTAAATTGAAGTGGTGTATTTATTAAATATTAGTCATATAGTTAAACTTTTTTCAAAAAAAAAAATAATAATAAAGCTAGATATAATAATAAGTGAATATAACAAATATATCAAATGAGTGACGATATCCAACAGGGTTGTTCAGTATAACCACTCTAATACAAATATAATTAAAAAAAAAAGAATATAAAAAAATTTAAATCAGAAATAACTATGTAAGACCTCGACTAAGTACAAGAAATTATTTAATCCTTTTTTTGAATATAACAATGTTACAAAATAATTAATTGATGTTTACTGGTATCGAATTAAATACATTTGCAGAGTTGTAGATAAAGCTGTGATGGAATAAAGTTAGGCTGTTTTTGGGTATATTTAAATGATCACGATATCTAGTGATATAGTCATGTATATCGAAATTTTTTATAATTATTATTATTTCCTTATTTCCCATTCCTATAGTTAATACATTTATGTTTAATTATGAACTAAGAACATATTGTTTCCAAATTTTATAAAATTCTTCATTTATCACATTCTATTCACATCACAATACAATTTATTATCTTTTGATAAAATGCTTTCAAAAACGACAACTGTTAGATATGCTTTTATTCGGTAGCCAGTATTCATTAGAATATTTCCCTAATGACTTCATTACATTTCTAAGCATTTGTCGTAAATGACTAATATATTTACAATAAACGTTTACTACACAATCGTTACAGTTCCTTACAAATCCCAATATCACTAATGATTCATGTGGTTCGTGCATGTCGATTATTCTTTGTACGGGTTTGTGTTTGTGGTTAAATGAGTAAAACCAACAATTAAATGGTGATGATGAAATATTGCTGTTACACAGGATGGTCCTTAAGTGATTTTTAGATGATTTTAAATACAGGGTGTTAACAAATTTGAAAAAAATCAAATAAGTATTCAAATATCTCGAAAAATATTTGACGTAATAGTGGTTTTCAGGCTTTCAAGGGCAACCGTAATATTTAAATTACGATGATGAATGAACATCAGGGCGGACACAGGGGTTCTACCGCCCCCCACAGAATCTAGCCCGGGAACAACAAGTGCAAGTCAAAGATTTCTAGCTAGGGCTAAGAAAGTGAAACTGGTGGTGACCAGATACACAGGCCACGGCATAACAGCCCCAAAAACCATCGTACTGTAAGTAATTTTGACGTAGATTAATGAAACTTGGACTGGCGATTTAACTTGGGGATGGCGGAGATAGTAGTACCCAAAAAAACCCAAAATTTCTACTGTACTAGGTATTCTGGAAACTCGAATTACTTGATTCTAATTACATTTCAAATAAAAAATATTTCTTTCATTTATTTCTAGAAGTGAGTCATTTTCGAGTAGTTTTTTTATTAGTATAAAATAAAAATATTCGAAAATAAAAAGGCTCATTTTCTATAAAAAGTTATAGGTAGTCGTTTTTCGTTGTTTAATATTCCAAATTCGAAAATTGTTGTCAACGTAGAAATTCCAAATTTTCTGAAAACTGATAATAACAAATTCCTACACCACATACTCAGGAAAAAATCTTGCGTGAAACTATACTCGACGGCCGAAATTATAGATAGTGATTCATCGCTAGCTCTTGGACTAGTAAGGAGGATTAAGGAGGATGAGGCGTGCGGGGATCGAAAATCCATAGGCGTGTATACGTAAAAGGCAACAAGATGTAGAAAATATGGAAAAAATATAATAAAACATAATATCTATTATTTTTAGAGGTTTTATCGAGAAAACTTCAAACATATTTTAGTAACATTTTGTTTTTAAATTTTAAGTGTTTTCTATAAAACGATGCCCTTTTGGGCATCGATAACCCACCACCACCCGGCTTACGCCGCCGCAAAATATTGTAATGTTTACTATTAATATATTTATTTAAGTAGGTACTTACATATTTTATAATAATTATCTCACGAATATTATCACTGTCACACTTTCACTTCACTGCCACATAATCACTTCACTATTAATATATTTAAATACTTACATATCACATTATTCACATTATATATTTCACATATCACTGTTGCTATCACTATCACTAGAATCATCTTCACCCAAATGAATAATGACTGGTTCTATGAACACTTCTACCGTTGTATCAAGATCCCACATACGTTGTTCCTCTTTCTGTGCATGTCCAATACACTTACACCATGTTTCAGCAGTGACGTGATTAATAGCATCCTGTAATAATAATTTCACGTCGTTTATTTTAAAGGTGGTGTTTTTTCGTGCGATTTCATTCTTTATTTGTGCCCAAACCAACTCAATTGGGTTTAATTCACAGTGGTATGGCGGTAAACGGAGTACACGAATTCCTCGATCTTTGGCCATCTCATCCACTACATACTTAATGTATTGACCTTTTTCTCTTTGGACAATTTTTAATAATTGTACTTTTAGCATGGTTTCTGTATATTCAATATTTTTCGATTGTAACCAGTCCATAATATTTCCTTTTCTCCATGCTGATGTCGGTAACATTTCAACTCTTCTACTATGATAAGGTGCGTTATCCATCACAACAACTGCTCCTGGCTCCAGATATGATAAAACATATTCAAACCATTTTTCAAACACGTCGCTGTTCATATCTTCATGATAATCTCCCGTTTTTCGTGACTCAAATACATGCAAACCATTTTCTAAAAATCCCGTATCGCTTCCAATATGTGTTATAATCAATCTTCGTCCTTTTCCAGAAGGTGCCTTTAATCCAGTAGAAAATCCATCTAAAAATGCTTGTCTCTTACTCTTAACATTACCATCCTGCCAAACTTTTGATACAGTATGACCTTCGTTTACCCATGTTTCATCCATGTAATATATCTTCTTACCAGATGCACGAAGTTCTCTTATTTTTTCTAAGTATTCTCTTCGCCATACCACAATTTCGTCTTTTTCAACGAGCATACTATTCCGATTCCGTTTCAAATATCGAAAATTCATGTCACGCATTATTCTTCTAAGAACCTTATCAGAGAAATTAGGAATATCCTCATCTTCAGCTATTGCAGCTTGAATTTTCTTTATCGTTGGTATTTCATTTCTAAAGAAAAATCCATGAATTTTCCTACGTATGGAGTATTTCACGTCAACGTCGACTTCTATTTTCTTCCTCCCTCGTGTTTCCACTTTTTTCTTCTTTGGATTCACTTCTACACTATTTTTTATGGCACGATAAACAGTAGCAACGGATACTTTTGTCAACGAACTACACATATCAACAGCTTCACTTACACTTGTATTAGAATTTCGCGACCGAATTCCTTTATACACGTTTTTTACCATTATTAATTCCGCATCGCATAGGTTAGGGCGTTTATGAGCAACAGACCGTTTGCTACAACCGGCACTTTGATCCATTTTAATTATTATTCCTACGTTTTAAAACGTCCCGATTGTATTTTTTTAATTTATAAATTTACTATAGTCACGGAATATGCAAACCCTCGCGCGCGCTTATAGTTTGACGTTTCTAACTACGGCTAACTCGAATTCTACGTACGTCCGTTTACACCCACTAAAAAGAGCATTTCCCTATCTGTAATAAGTGCGATAGACAGGGATAGGAAATAAATCGCGTTTAGTGTAACTGAGTATATGACTGTTATAGATCCTATCAATGTGCAAAGAGAGCGGCGCATCATTTAACATACGCAAATAATATTGAACCGTTATAAAAATCATTTTAAGTTTTATACACTTTACGGTAATAATGTTTCTCTATTATGTATGAATCAGTATCTATATTTTCGGTCGTCGAGTATAGTAGAAAATTTCAGTTTTTTGTTAAATGTATATTTATTGTTATACATTATATTTAGTATAATCCATTAATTATTTTAAAATGGGAATATGTCAAGAATTGATATAATTATGAAAACTGAAAATAAATTTTCATCATTTTTGAGATATTTATTGAAGAAACTTAATATGTAATGTTGAACAATTAATATTAATAGTTGAAACGAATCATAGCAAACAAACACTCCTAGGACATACATTTATACTTTATATACATAATATAACTTCATGTGCAACAAAATACTAATTATAAATTTTTTTGAAAAACGAACGGTTTTAGAATTATTTTCGATTGTTTACGAAATTTACATTAGTACAATTGACTGAAATTTTAAAGGAACTGAGGGTTAGGAAAATGAAGTAATAAGTTATTTAATTATCTAATAACATACTTCAAGACCTCGTAAAGTTAACAGAATACTCGTAAACATTAATTATTTTATTATTGTTTAAGAAAACAATACTGTTATTTATAAAGACTTGTCTACTTACTTCGTGAAAAAATATATACAGGCTGTTACAAATTCGCTTCTCACTACAGGAATCTGTTTTGTCCAGCATATTTGGAAAGGTACTTAACAATATTGTGATAATGCTAATAGTTTTCTAAAAGCATGCGGGTTGTGATTATATTTATAGTAGGTACCGTACGTGATTTTCTATATGTTCAACAGGCGTGCAAAATCCAGGAAACGTAATATAAACATACGAGGTAAATTTTTTCCTTATTTGGAGTGTATTGTCACTTTTCTTATACCCTGAAGAAAACTTATTAACTAGTACAGTTCTAACTTGTTTAGATTTTCTAAAATGCTGGACATAAAATTACTCATGTAAACGCTCCCCTTAAATCAATTCTGACAAACCAAAGTTGCAGACTTGAAAAATATACTTCAGAATGATGGACGGCTGATATAAAATATTATTCCACATTATATGTTAAAAAGGAATAACCCACTGTTCTCTGTTAGCAGCTAGGCGTATGTTAATATAATTTTTATTTAAAAAAGTGAGAAGTTTCTACATTAACAGAAGGATCCTGTTGATTTATTAAAGCTATTAATAGTTGTCAAGAACCAAAACTTTTTTGACAAAGTACGTTTGCTTTACTGTTATAACTAGTTCATTTAGGTATTTTACAGAAGGTAGCAAACACTAGATCTTTCTAGAAGGATGGTATCTTACAAAATCCTACTTATCCCACGATATTCTTCTCTCTTCCGTGTAAGTTTTCAAATTAAATGTAATAATATTGAAGAATACTGAATTTAATTGTAACTTACATAAAACTGAATTAAGTGGTTTGTAGTTAAAAGGTTCATTGTCAATAATTATGCATGGTAGTAGCAAAGTTATAGCAATTGTACTTTTAGATTTATTTATATTTCTTTCATATACATACATTGGAAAAATGATATATATGGAAAGTCAAACAAATAAATATTATTATCTCTGCAAGAAAATAAACTATAACCAAGTAACAGATAAAAACCGTGCCAGTGTTATTTGTCATAATTATAAAAAATATATACTTAACGATGAACGCTACTGGAAAATCCGAGGAAGCACACCAATAGATAAGTAAAATTGAAGATAAATAATAATTAGCCGAAAGATTTGGTGGTCAAAATTAATATAAATAATTTCATAAAGAATATCCGGCAAATTTATTTAAATAATAATAAACCTTATTTGCATATTTTTTATTTAATATTTCATTGGTCCAATCAGTATATATTAAATATATCTAGTACATATAAGGCATTATTTTGTCATTAGTTCATTTGATAATTAATATAAAAATTTGCTAATAATCCATTTAGAACACGTACATTCTTTCAAAATAAATTTGCACAGATCTTATAGGGCCTTAAGGCACAGACCTTCAGCATTTTTGGCTTATATGTACTCGTATAAAATTAAGTTTCAGGTATTTATATTATACAAGCTAAGTACACGCACCTGTTATTATTTTTAATTAACAATATGTAACATAAAAAATAAAAGAAATATTAATAAAACTGTTTTCAAAAATAACACCAAAAAAAAGTACAAGAAGAAAATTCCTGTCTAACTAGGTATAAATTAATATTATTATTTGTTTTTCTGTTTATTAATACACACTACCTATTATTGAAACAAGTTTTCTTTCCCTGTACTCCGGAACCACAATTTTCTAACAAAAGCACTCTGCATCGTTGTAATCACTGCCTAATAATTCTCAGAAGAAGAACTGAGGAAAGCGGGATATTTGACATTTAAAAAGATGAAAGACATGCCCGTACTGCCTTCTTTCGACAAAGTATATACCTACATATACAGAGTGTCACAAATCAGTAAGTCAACCTGTTAAACTCAAATTACTTGAGCGAAAATAACAGGATTTTCATTATGTTACTTTTAATTTTGGCGCTCCATTTTCAAGATAAAGAGTGTTAAAGTTGAGATTTTAAAATCGATTTTTATTCCGTTGTTACATTTACACATACATTGCCATTGTCATATTTTTAAGCAATTTTGATCAAAAAAATCGAAACGTAAGCGGAGAAATGGGGCGGTGGTGAATTTTTCCTACGCATGCTTATTATTAAGATAAAATAGTTACTTATTTTCCCAATTTTTTCCTCTCGTAGAATTTTCATTTAGTGCTTGGTTTCTGGTATTATACCAATTTCTAGTTATGTGATAGGCAGTGGCGGCTCTTGACGTCCATTCCAGGGAGAACGGAAAAATTTATGTACAACCTATTGAAAAAAACAAATCAAATATAATTGGGGAAGTTTTATTTTAAGTAGGTACTATTGAGATATAGGAAAAAGGTACGCAACTTTACTTTTTATTCTGTCACCTGCTTTTGTCCGAAGCAAACGTATCGATTACTTTTTCATTAAAGTTTAGCATTGCAGGTGCAATCAATTTTAGATTTTCCAATTTTTTTAAAACCACACAAGAAACAACACGTAACAAAATTTTACACCATACCTGAACAAATTACGTTGATTAAGAAAAAAAAGGAGTGAACAGCCATTAACAAATTTGCTTACTCCGTATTTCACTGTTGTGCGACGGTAACCATGACCATCGCTGTAAACACCTTGCAGATCTAGAAGCGAGCTACAAAGATCTCACGTATTCAGAGTTTTGCAAGCCGACGATTTTCAGTCGCTGTTAAATTATACCTGGATCATAGAAGCTGATTTATTAATTTTGTGGATTTTGAAGCTTTTTTAAGGTTAGGAAGGATTTGTGACCTTATGGGCCAAATCTGTCTTTGGATTCGTGTTCAGCGGGTCAAGATACATGAGAAAGATCTGGCCACTACTTTCAGCTGTTGATAAGTCATACCTTGTCTGTGAGATTAGATATATTTTGATGATATCAGAAAACATTGTTTGACATCATTTGATTTTTTAGAAAATTGTATGAATATGTTTGAATTAACTTAATTCTTTTCAAATAGAGTAAAAAAATAAGAAAGCTAATAATAGTACATACCTATGCTTTTAAAAAGGAATTATTTATTTTGAAAGTATACAGCGAATGAAAATTACAATTGTCAATTTATTTACATATTTTTTCAGCTCATGGTGTCATCAATTTTTTTTAAATAGCAACCCCGATATCTTAGTCTTTCTAATCTCAGTTGAAGAACCAAAAGGTTGGCAGTACGTACCAGGTTCGGTCGCTAACGCCACAACTCGGCATGGAAATATTTGAAAAACTTGTTCCCATATTTATTTAGCCATGCCCATATACAGGTCTGGTCGAATTAAACGTGGAAGTGGTAGACATGTATACGCCCAGTTGAAGACTGCGTGTGCAAACGGCATATAACACAGGCGCACTGGTCGACTGGGCAATAAATCTCAGTTATTGACAAGTGGTTGACAAATTGCCTAGCAGTGCATTTGGTGTGATTCAGGTAATTTTAATTTACTATAGGCACCTTCTATTAAACATTCATATTAAAATTGCGAAAGGGAGAAATAAGATGAATATTTGGTTTACTAATATTATTACAATATGGAGATTTTGAAGACCTTCTGAAACGGAACAAAATAAAATTTACCATCAATATAATAAAATTGAGGACATAAATGAAAATATGTTGTTGGCGAAATAAACATATATGATATTTTCTACACATTATATAAACATTAATATAATTTTATATAAAAATCTTATTTATAATTTTTTACCTTTAGCAGAAAACTGTTTTAGGGACGCCTATGAAACTCATTAAATTTTATTGCTAGGCGTTTTTATATATGTTCAACTGACTTCGGAAAGACTATACTTCGGATTTTACAAAAAGCACCACATATGATGTAAAAAATACTATAACATAACAAAACATAAGAACTGTAACATAAGAAAATTTTCAACAATGGATTTAAACATTTTCAACTTATTTATAACTGATAATATAATAAATAATAATAGTTTAATAAAAAATGTGTACAAATTGTAATACAATGTTTTATTTACTCTACTTTGTTTAAACTAATTGTTCAAAATGACCGCCTTGACATTATATCAATCTATCCTCAAATTCCTCCAATTCTTACCATTTCTAGTGACAATTTATCTTACTATATCTTCTAATTGGTTTAGCTTAATGCCTTATATTCCAAATAAGAAATATATTGCATAATATTAGTACATTTATTCTATTCTCTATGGTGATAACCATGTAAATTCGTAACTTGAATACACTTTTTATGAATGTACATTTCTTATTACTGGCTTTTATATTTTCACGTTAGGTACTTAGTAAATGCTCGAATACACATTTTTGTAGTTCAACTAAGACTCGAACACTTCCGACAGAAACGAATGAAAAACGTTTTGCTTTATGAAAATGAACTCACATACACGCCCAATTAACACCTGGCTGATTGATATTAAGTAGGCACCCATTCTTTGTGTTTGTCATTAGCACATTTAGATTTTGCCTTCGGAACTCATTTAAAAGCGACTATTTTCTCCGTTACTAGCTTAGCGTTTGAAACAATGGACGGTTGGGTGTGAGCGGTTTCTCGAAAAGTTGCCCAGAAATAAAGCAATGGAAAGTGTTGGTAGAGCATTTTTCCTATGCGGGTTAGTTGTGAAAGATTTACATTTCTGTTATGACGTGAGTAATAATTATTCGTATATTACACGAAAGAAAAATCTCGTTCGTGTAATCATAGATAACATATTACACTAATGTCAATTAGGCACCAAATTATAAATAGTAGTAAAATTCCAACTATTTACGGTTTTGTAGCAGATTCTCATGTCTAAGCATGCACTGAAAAAATAGTCACCATTGTATATGTACGAAAAGTATTTTTCTATCATTCCACAAAAAAATGTAGGTATTAATTTTATTGCCTAAAATGTAATAATATTGAATTCTACAATTTATATATATAAATTATACAGGGTAGCCCATCGAAAACGTACCGCAAGGCATTACAGGGTAGTAATGAACTTTTCGGCAAAATCCAAAAACAGGTAAAGTTTGCTTCTGAGGGGGATAACTTTTGGCGCAAAAAGCATAGCAAAACCATCACCCATTTTAAATGGGAATGGGGGTCAAGTGGGGGGTCAAGTGGGGGGTCATTAGAAAGGGCTTTTAATTCTCTATACATCGATTCTTACTTTTTGAAAATCGATCCATTATTTTAGAAAATATGCAGCTTTGAATATACGAACAATATTTTTGACGAGAAATGCGAAAATCGATTTAATTTTACTTCAAAA
>NW_019416210.1:580256-621609 GCF_000390285.2 Anoplophora glabripennis | reverse complement strand
AAAACGCGGACATTGATATATGGTAACTTTTGTTGCATCTTTCTTGAGAAAGGAAATGGCTTTGTTGAATTATTATTTCACTTTATAGATGATATTCGTTTGATTTATGAACTTTAATATTTAAAAAAAAACGTTGGTCAATATTATTAACCTATTCAAGGTGATTCATTAAAAAAAAACTCACTTGCAAATTAGGAACAGGACAATAGTTACAGTGTTGGTCAAATCAGGTAGTATCCTTCAATCGCAGGGAATGTCAAGATATTAATTGTTATTATTATTTTTATTATTATTATGACAAGGTTCTGTTATTTAACACTTTTATAGAAATTTTTCAAAAAGTATTGAGATTGATCTGACCTTGATATGTGCAATAAGTTCATTGCTACATCTGTGTAACTATCTTTAGTTCTGTCACTTATACCACAGACAATATAGCTTATCGCTTCAGACCGCGCGCTAAATGCTGGAAAATGGCAACCTAAAAAGGATGCAGGGTCTTTTTAGCCGGCATCCACCAATATAATTTAGCGTGCTATGCTAGTAGAACTCGGTAATAGGAGGCAGCTCTAGCGGTGGCTTTGTTGCCAAATATTAACTGCCAAATAAACTTAACGCGTTTAATTATGTAATTTGAGAGTTACATGGAGAGAGGTAAAGATAATGAAGCTTACCAGCAATTAGGCCATGCTTGGCCCTTTTTGCCTGCTAACTTACACTACCCTCCACCTTAACAATTGAGGGGTCCAATGCAATAACCGGGCAAGTCCATTTTTTGGTAAATTTAGTTATGAATATGTTCTTGCACAGTATAAAATTCTCTAGCGTCCTGTGTAAAAATAAGGTTTGTATGTCAACAAATATGGAATATGCGGATGAATTGGTGGTTGCCTGCATAACAAAACTGTGCAATAACCAGGCAAGTCCTGGACTTGGCTGATTGTTGCATAGCTGTGCTGTTGATACGAGTTTGTGATCAGTATAACGTCTAAAAGTTAGTTTTATGCTGAATTTGAGTGAGTCAGTGGGCAATCCAATTTTTCATACTTTTAAAATAGAAAACAAAAAAGTTTTGGAAAAAAGTCGTTACCGAGTGATGAGCAAAAATTATACACGGGGAGAAGAAAATTAAAAAAAAAAACAAATTTGATCATGTGATGACTTTAGCTAGAAACTATGTACCTCCATGTGACTTTTGGTTCTATCAAGCTATTGAAGATTACCATAGGTGTTTTAAAGATACTGATAATCTGACTTCAGTGTCAGAATTTAAGCAGCGATGAGAAGACGAATTTTGTTTGTTTATGTGAAAATAATGTAACAATATATGTACATTTCATAATTCTTTTTGGAAATAAACCAATACCCCTTACTCTTTCAGATTTTATTTATTTAATTGTAATTTTTCTTGACTACTTTGCAATAACCAGGCAAGTCCATCAGTTTTTTGCTTATATTTTTTATAATTTCAAACTTGGGTCCCTAAAATTTCGGAAGTAACTTCACCAAGACTACCTCAACCCAATAGCATGATAAAAAATAGCAAATTACCTTCATCCTGTGTGTGCACAGTTTTTTTGCTCTCCTGAACATTTTGCTTCGGTGGACTTGGCTGGTTATTGCATTGGACCCCTCAATTACAAACATCCATGGTACGACAGGAAAATTCCTTCGAATTTTCCTGCCGCGTGCGGGATTCGAACCCACTACGGTTTTGCCGCACAGCCCTGGCTCGCCTCTGTAGGCAAGCCTTGGCCGCTTCGGCTACCGCCGCGCCGAGAGTTACATGGAACTTATCTTTTGTTTGTAAATGACATTTCTATTAAACGCTAAAAAAAATAAATCAAGTTACAATTAAAACTATGAATTTACCTAATTAATTATTTATTTCAAAAAAAAAATAAATTTAAAATTTCCTTAAGAATAATGGTACCTTAATTTATTTAATAAAATTGTTGGAAATTCTAGAGGTGGTTGAATACGAAATTTATTTAAAAAAAAACAACAAATCATCAATCAATGAGAGATAAGATAGGTAATGCGTTCGCTACTGCTATTGCAATTTTTGACTAACTTTTTTGTTTTTCGACATTGGGACTTCGGACCTTTTCCATTCAACGTAAAACGGATAGTCAGAACCACGGGGATAGGGGAGATATTTTTAATTATTTTTTCGATTCAATGCGCCGTTTCCGAGTTATAAGACTTTTTTACTGTATCACCTCACACACATCTTGTTTCCGAAATTTATTTTCGACATACGGACTCCGGACCTTTTGCATTCAACGGAGAAGAGACAATCAGAACCGGGAGTGTGGAGAGATTTTTTCTTTCACTCGATCACCAATTAGAACCATGGAAGATATTTCGAGTTATTTCCTGAGGTACAAGCAAAAACTGTTTTTTTTCTTTCACATACATATTGTGACGCCCCGCTCTGCCTAACCCACCAAGTGCTCTACTCGGAGCCAAGGGGAGATTTGTTTATATTTCCAACAATTTCCGAGTTACGAGCAAAAATTGTTTTTTTTCCTCATACGTTGTGACGTCATAGCTCGATGACGAAGGCTGAAAAGGCCACGCGCTCTACCCCACGCTCCCTCCCTAGGTGTCCTGAAGATGCTGGGGAAGCCCTAGATACTCCTGATAACAGAGAGAAGCCCTTTGTGACTACAAAATCACTCTATCTCTGTCGCACAGTATAACTCCATCTTTCTCGCACACAATCAGACAAAAATGACAGAAACGAACCTTTCTTTAAAAATACATGGGATTTATCATTATCAGAATAAACCATTTTAATTTAAAAAAATTAAAATGGGTTATTCTGCTGATGAAAAATAAAACATAAACTGTATTATTCAACAAAAATGTGCGAAAGTTCTTCAGGAATATTTTGAAGGAAGAACCCCGTCAACGAACACAAAAAAAATATTATTAAAAACCTTAGGTGGCCAGAAAACAGCCTCAATCTCAGTCCCTTAGACATATTTTTGTGGGGACACTTCAACAAAATAAAATTAAAGACCTCAAAATTTACATGTACTAAAAGAAAAAATACAGGACGAAATGTTTGATTTGAATTCTGAATTTGTTTTTAACACAATAAATAGTAAATTAGAGCATATTTTTAACGGTATCATCATAATTACTTGCATGTGGAAAATGGAAATAGTAGTATTGACGAAATTATGATTAAATAACCTAAATATGACAACGCTGCAAAATATTATCTGAAACTACAGGTATTCGTTGATTTTTATCAATACCTACATCATACATTTAATTAAATACAGTAACGCAAAACACACACATTGATAAAAAAGTGTATGAAATAAATCCGTAAGTACGCGTGACAACATTGCCAAATATTGTTTATATGTTACTAGGATACGCTTGTTTGTTACTGTCATGGAAAATATTCTGTTCAACCCATAGTTAGTGTCTTTGAGAAAATACCAAACGAAATTGGATTACCAAATTCACAGGGTATGAGTCATAATTTTGGACGGTCATCTGCAACCATGTTTGCAAAATAAGGAGTTTTGAATTCTTAATTATGAAAATTGAGTTAATTGCAATGTAGTTCAATTCACTGTGTTAAAAATAAATAATGAATAAAACACCGATGTTCTTAGTGTTAGGCCTTCGTGCAATAAAAGCATGCTAAAAAAATATTTGTTACACAGGCTTTTATAAAACCACGATGTATGTTGATTTTATAGAAATAGTTCTATAAAATTACTGTAAATTGCTACGAATACTTCAATCAATTTTTGCGAAACTACCTATACAAAATTTAAATTCCATTTCCAAGGAATACTTCTCTTTCCCTCCTCGAGTGTTCGATCTGTCCCTCAAAAATCACTACTTAAATATTGCCTTGAATTCCTCACAAAGTTATATTTGACAGTACATAAAATTGTCCAAGAAGAATATATATCAGTACATTTATGCTGCAGTCTCAGACAGAATTCTAAATGAGTCAACTTTAAGATTGAGCATATGAAGAGATATGAATCCGAACGCAATAACTATTTCATATTCCCATAAAATGTGGATTGCTATGCAAAAAATTTCAATTTATCATTCAGCAGTGTAATAAATCATGAGCTACAAGGTAGGTACAGAGTAACATTTAAAATTATATGTGAGAACATTAAGGACAATATCCTCAAAAATATGGAAGAGAGTTTGATTAATAAAACCATACAATTAGAATTAACAATATCGAAGTTACTGATTTAGTTTATTAACTATATTCCAGGGATAATTAATAAACTAATAACTATTTTACGTTTTTATGACCACAAGATAACTTGTGTCGCTCATAAATACATTGGACATTTGAAAAATATTTTATTATTTCCTTTTAAATACCTACGCAAAATTAACAATAGCTATATAAGTCTGCTGTCTTGTTGTTTTTGGTACCTTAACTATTAATTTTAAATTTTCCTTGAATATATACCTATACAGGGTGTTTCTAAAATAGGGTTCCAAACTTCTGCTGCGTTTATAACTCTTTAAAATAAGCCAAAAGTTCCTATTAACATGTGCCCTAAAACGCACCCTTAGGAAGTTATATGCCCTTAAAAGGGCTCAAACGCTTTACGTCCCATTTAGATTGGTGAAGGGGGTTTTCGGCCCGTAATTTTTTTTATTTCAATTTTTTTACAATTTTCTCTACTGATTTATAAAATATTAACAATTTTACGTAAAAAATATTATCTTTGTCGAAATCGATATTTCCAATGGTTTTCGAGTAAATTGAGTTTGAAAATTACTCTGTTCTTTAAGTTATTAGGCCAAAAATTACAAAAATCTGTTTACCATGGCAAATAAAAGACTAACGTTGCCACAACGCTTAACAATTTAAGTTATTGATAAACTGTCAATTGAGCTTTGCAGTGTTTAATAAGTAAAAGTGGTGAGTGGAAAATTTAAGTAAAAAAATACCAGTTTTGTTTGAGCCCTTTTAAGGGCATATAACTTCCTAACGGTGCGTTTTAGGGCACATGTTAATAGAAACTTTTTGGCTTATTTTAATGAGTTATAAACGCAGCAGAAGTTTGGAACCCTATTTTAGAAACACCCTGTATAAACGTTAAATTTTATCAGGAATAATGGATTTTTTCCAAATTTATTTTTTACAGAAAAGGAGATAATTGAAAAATCAAAACTACGATAAAAATTCAAGAACTAAACTAGCTTGTATTTAAAGTATGTTCAAAACCCTACCTACTTTAAAATAAAAATAAGTCAATTTAAACAGTATATGAAATACAGGAATAATAATTTATTTTTTCTCAAGTAAACATAAATGTAATTGTAAATGGTCTGCCTTTTTGTATTCACTAAACTTCTAAATTTCGATAGACAAATTTTCTATTCAAAAGTTAATCATCAGAATAATTGTGATTCCTGGAGTACAGATGTTCTAGGTATGTTCAAAAACAAAAGATATTTTATTTTTAAATGGGAAAAAGAATTTATATATTTAGGTATCAGTTACTAAAACAATATAGATGGTATATAATAAATATATTATCAGATTATTTTTAAATATATATTTTAGTTCCTGCGTCAACATTAGGCAACCAACAGTGATCGTTCATTGTACGCTGTGTTGTCTAGACATAATTATAGAATAGGTTCTGTAGCAAATTACATTTTGTACTTCTCCTTTATTTTGCGTACCAAAAAATTATAACTTAATGCCGTCGAAATTTTCTTATTCCAATTTAGTGTATTAGCTAAAAAAATTGAAAAAATTAAAAAAAAATTTGTTGTTTCAGTCTCAAAAAATCCTTACGCAACATAGTTTTATGATAGACGCTGGACAATGGATGCCTGTTTCGGGACGTTGGACGTCTGATGGATGTCCTAGAGATATCCGTTTTCCCATAGGCCTGGGATATCCACCAATGGGACCATAGATGGACGTTTAAGACAATTTAGGCACATCCTAAGGATGTGCCTACTGTTTACAAAATATACATACAGTAGACGGCATTAATAGATATTATGATGTTCAAATGAATGTATATTTAGGTACGTGGGACATAGAATGGGCATCCTTGAGATATCCGTTTCCACACAATTGAACGTCCCTGAGAAATCCACCAATGATAAATAAATGGAGCTTCCTAAGATCTAATTGGTAATGCAGGTTTTCTGGGATATTCCAAATTACATAATTTTGTGTAAAAGATAGGTATGTTTTACAAAGAGTGTACGTATAAAAAAATAGTACGTGATAACGTAAGTAAAATATATTTTTATCAACATTCCCTGAATGTCTGCATCCGTACTAGTCCTAGTGCGTTCAGACCTACAATGAACATAAAATGAACATGGATATCTGGTGCCATATGCGATCCTATATATTTGAAACCATCTTTCTTCCAATAATAATAATGATCCTTTTTACCTTTACAGCTTTGGAAATTGCTTCGCACTGCGGAAAATAATTTGAAGGCCTATATTTTACTCGGTACCTACATAATAAAGGAAGTGGTTGGTTGCTCATTTACTAACGAGGTAGACACGAATGTCTCCATTTAGCATAGGTGCTGCTACATGTCAAATGAATACGCAAAGCATGTGAATGTCCTCTAGCATGTGATAGTGCACAACTTCGGGGCAAATTTCCCACATACATGGAAATAATAGCGTGGGGGAAGTCATGCATGTAAAAGGAAAATTATGTTGGGGAGAAATAAAATTGCATGTAGAAGCACGGAATAGAAATGAACACTGAGAGAAAGGATTACTCAAATTATAAAATTTTTAAAAGTATTTTTAATCGAAGAAGAATCTATAAATTGACTAGGAAAACTATCAAGATAGATACAAAAGAAATTTGAATGAAAAAATATATTTAATTTTATCTTTTTTCATGCAGATTCTTCCATAAAATGATATTTGTAGTTAACAAATATTAATTGATAGTAACTAAATACCAAGTGTGATCCGTATAATGAATTAAAATTAAAATAAGTATAGTTTCCAGAGAATATCTATAATAAAAAGTCTTATACTGAAAATTATGATAAGAATATAATTTCTTTGAGGTTACTCGCATGCTTGCTGCGTGGGTAAAAATAGGGAATCAAATAAATTTATTGAAACATTTATTTACAAAATACATACTTATAAAAATGGGAAATATTAGGGGAGTTACTTTTCAAATGAGGACAGAATAACTGGCCACGGACTGGCTAAAGTTTACCCAATTGCGATATAATACTCCAGTCGAGTTTGAATGTGAAAAAACTATTGCACATTTTATAGGCTATTGACTATGTACTTTAGATAGCAACTACAACGTAACAGAAATTTTATTGTTTGATATGTTCTATTGACCCTAAACAATGATAAAACCGCGGAGTGCTACCTTTTAAAGGGGTGCGTTTTTGAGATCGAAGTAAAATGGTGGTATTTTCAGTTTTATGTGTTTTACTCGAAAACTATGCATTTTTTCACTATAGTTGTAGCAAATTGAATTTCCAATCGAAATGAGACCTTCTGAAGTCTAAAAAGTTTATTTTTAACAAAAATATGCCCAAAATACGAGTAAAAAAACCCGAAAAAATGCGTTTTTTTTCTTTTTAGTTTTTGGCCCACAACTTTTTTCTGAGAGAAGTTAGGTATAAGCATTGCTTCACAGAAAAAAAGTTAATGTTTTTTCCTTTAAAATAAGCCTTTATAGAAGTACCTACGACTAATAGAAACTGAGATACATTGGAACAAAGTTGGCTACTTTTTGGATTTTTGGCCAATTTTTGCTCTTTTTTTTCTGAGTTAATTTAGGTATATGTAATGTCATATTCAAATGAAAGCTGGTTTCAAGACCTTTAAAATGGTGCTTGGTTGAAGTTTGTACAATTAAAATCAACGATACCTTTTCTTATTTTTATAAATTTTTTATTACTTTCGGTATTATTTTGTCTAATAAATTTATTTTTGTGAATGTGAAAGTTAAAATAAGTTTCTAGGTGATTGGATATTATTATTTATTTATTTAAACAACAGTTAATCATATATATCTTTTAAATTTTCAGTTTCATTTAGTATATTTTCAATATTAATATCAATTTCGTCATCATTTTCATGAATGTCCTCTTCAGAAAAATCAGGCTCATAAGCATTCTCACAATTTATTCCCATACATTCTTTAATACATTTACAGGCTATTTTTTCAAGTAAATTTTCAGGTGCATGAGATTTACTATTAAAAATGGGAACTAGCCCGTTTATGGAATTTTTCCAACTCCAATCAAAGGGATTTAAAGTAGAACCATTCCACTTTTGCATCTGAAAATATACTCTGAACCCATGATGTTTGAGAGCATCAGTTGTTGAAGGCAATCGAGATAATAAATTTTGCACTTGTTGAATACTTTTGAAATAATTTATATCGACAAGTTTTTAGGCTGTCAATTTTTGAACTATACGTTATAGTTACAATGCATTCAGATGCAGCAGTGATATCCTCAACACTAGCATTTTCAGGTAAAAATACATCGAGGTAATTTTTTAATTTTGAAAAATTCTTATTTACAAAATTGAAAAATTTTTTTGTAATTGTAATTATTTAATTAAAAGTACAAAAATAATTAAAATAATTCGAAATTTTACACGATAAATATGATTAATTGTTGTTTAAATAAATAAATAATAATATTCAGTGACCTAGAAACTTATTTTAACTTTCACATTCACAAAAATAAATTTATTAGACAAAATAATACCGAAAGTAAAAAAAAATTATAAAAAGAAAAAGTATTGTTGGTTAAATTGACATGTCTCGGTTGAATTTAATTATTGTATAAACTTCTACTAGGCACCATTTTAAAGGTCTTGAAACCAGCTTTCATTTGAATATGCATTACATATACCTAAATTAACTCAGAAAAAAGTTATAAGACGAAAATCGTCAGAGGGCAAAAATTGGCCAAAAATCCAAAAAGTAGCCAACTTTGATCCAATGTATCTCGGTTAGTAGTAGGTACTTCTGCAAAGGCTTATTTTAAAAGGAAAAAACATAAACTTTTTTTTTGTGAAGCAATGCCTATACCTAACATTTTTGAACGCGTACGCATCTTTACCCGAATTTGATGCGCAATATCTCCGATGTCCGAGGTCTATAGGTTCGCAGTGTGTACAACTGCATTCGATTATTAGCGCTGTTGCCACATCTACATAGTCTTTATGCGTTCATTAAATATAACTTAAAACTACTTAAATATGATATTTGTATGATTTTAATTAGTCAATATGTATGCTATGTGCATATGAGTAGATTTCTTTGCTATATACACCGTATCCACCTAGTGAGCGGAAGTCCAATATTTAGGTTAATAAAAGATATAACTTAATTTTTTTTCTACAGAGTTGCCTACTTTCCCGAGCTGCACAAAATGAAAATATATTTGCATATATAGGGTGTTCAGTTTTTCCTGGGCAGGTACCGACTTAATTTTTTTTAATGGAAACCTATATTTTTTATGGCATTATCGAATTCTACGTGAAAAATTAACGGGACTTTGTGTTATGATCTTTCATTTTTTTTCTCATGTTTCGTCACTTTTAGTAGTTGACATAATTATGATTGTATGACAGCTAGAAATAATTTGTTTTTCAGGAACTCTAGAACTGAAGATGGCTCTTTCAAAAAACGTATCAAAAGTTGACCTGCGATATACAGGTGTTTTACTTAAAAATGTTTTTTTTGTAAAAACTACGCAACTTAGGTATAGGGAAAGCTATTAAAAAATTGTGGGGTCTACAGAAAGGCATAAAATGAAATCATAAAAGACAGGGTGTTCTATTTGAAAAAGTCGAGATTTTTCAAATTTTAAATTATCAGGTTTGGCACGATTTTTTTGCCCCCTGTATATCGCAGGTCAACTTCCACTAGGTGGACACGGTGTTAGATAATGTTTATTGCAAATAATTTCAATAGAATTTAATTTTTTCAAATTGGCAGCGGGCTTTAGTCCCATAAGAAAAGCATAGGATCCGCCCTGCGCTCCTCACTTCCCTCGGATCCCGATATACCTCCTTAAGTCTATTATATTTAGGAAAAGAAAACTACATAGTGGACGAATTGCTTTGATCTATGTACAAACATCTGTGACAGAAGACCAGGAGTATATCTGGTTTTGAAAAATTTTCAAGCGAAGAAGAAAAGATTTTTTTTTCAAAAATTGAACATTTAAACGTAAATTAGTTTTTACCCCTCTTAAATAGTAATCTAAGATCTCATACCATTGCGCGAAAACTATATTAATCTAGAAGTTGCATTTAATATAGCAAGTAGGCGCTATAAAATCCTTATTTATTACTTTAGTAAATACAACTAGAACAATAGTCAATAATAATCCCCTTAATCTCCAAACGCCGATGTAAACAACATGGTTTTTGTAGGTACACATAAAAAAAGTTGATAAAAGTAATACTACAGCACGACTCGAATGCCCCACTAAGAACTCATATTTCTGCCGGGCCCAAACACTTGTAGCTTGTTTTATCAAAGATTATTATAGAGCTGATCATCTTAATAGGGGTTCCTTTAATCTTAGCGTCCCACATTTTGATTTAGACGACTGCTCTTTCGAAATATAGGACCTGGGGCAATTTCGAAACGACTAGCACGCTCTACTTTTGTTAAATACATAACCTTCATAAATGATAATAAGCCACGTGATTAGTAATTTTGTTTGTAACAGTGATTTTATTTCCTTCGCATTGGCAATTAAATTTCGGTAAAATTAAAGTTTTTCAACCGTCAGCTATCGCATTATCTCGAGCGTAGACGCAACAGTTTGTCATTGTTCATTGTAAATGAATTATTAATATTGGTGGCGCTAACATTTAGGGAATTTTAAACAGTCCCAGTCGAGCAATGTGGGTTGCCTAAACTCAGCGGTCACGTGGCCTGTAATCATTTAATTCCCACAGCTGCAACGAGTCGATGATTCGTATTTATGTACGCTTATTAGCACACAGCGGCATCTGTAGCGGCATATATTTTTTAGTTTCTTTCTTTAAAATGTCTTAATATTCTAATCTCATAAGAGCGCTTTAATAATTGCATAGCTTTACGTCATTTATACTCAGAAATGTACGTTTTCAATTTTATTCAATATAAACAGCACACCCTGTATAACAGTAAAACATTTAGAGTTAATATAGACTTAGAATAAAATAATGTAATTAAATATTTAGTGACCTACAAAACATAATCATAAAACATCGATATGTAAGCCATTACGGTCTTATTACTTATGCATTAAGTGATACAGAGCCTTTATGGAGTGTAGCATAAAAATTAAAGTTTCATGAACCACAGAAAATGTGTTAATCCTTCATTAAATGGTATACTGATCGTAATAGATAGATATATTCTTTATTGTCTTGTTTTTTTTCAGTGCAACTTATATTTTATACATACAGGGTGTAAGTAGTTTCACTGCCATTACTTCAGCATGAGATAGAGTAATCATAAATGAACAAAATATTTGTATATTACAGGGGCGTGAGATTAACCGTTTTCAAAATACAACGTGACAACAGCGCTTAACCTAATGTTACACAGATGATGCACACCACTTCAATGGGAAATTATAGACCTGTGGCACTTTTATCGACTGTATCTAAAATATTAGAACGAGTTGTTTTTAAGAGAATCTTAAAATTTGTAGAAAATTTTAATATATTGTCAGAAGTACAACATGGTTTTCGGAATAATCATTCTACTCAAACTGCAATCATGTCTTTTATAGAGAAATTATATGAAAAACTCAGTGAACATTTAATGTGTGTTGGTTTGTTCACGGATTTAAGTAAAGCATTGGATTTGATTGATCATGAAATTTTAATTGAAAAGCTGGAAAATTTGGGTTGCGTGGAAAAGTTAAGGAAAGGGTAATTACTTATCTCAGTGACAGATCACAGGTAGTTGCGGAAAATGGATCTATTTCGAAAAAATTAAATATAAAACTTTGGGTGCCTCAAGGTTCCATACTTGATCCGTTACTTTTTTAATTTTTATCAATGACTTGTCAACCCTAATAATAATTTAATAATGTTTGCTGATATTAATTCATATTTGTGTTGTGGAGATAATCACATAGATGCTTTATCCTTTCTACAAAAAGATATCACAAAATATGCTGAATACTTCAAATTAAACAGATTATTTTTAAACATTACGAAAACACTTTTTATTATATTTTCACCTAGAAATTCAGTTCAAGAGTAGTTTAATTAAAATCACTTCATATTATAAAACAAAGTCCTCCGCCGCGTCTGTCTGTCTGTCTGTCTGTTCGCGATAAACCCAAAAACTACTGCACAGATTTTCTTGCTGTTTTCGCCAATGGATAGAGTGGTTCTCGAGGAAGGTTTTAGTATATAATTTGTTAAGTAAACAGAAACTTTTAATCAAATTATGAATTTTAAAAAAATATGTAATTAAAGTACCCAAAGATTCACGTCGTCCAAATAATTATACGTATTAAAAATAATTTAGTTACTTACCAAAAAGAAAAATTCAAAAAGTACAAAACAAACTACAACATATACTCAAAATATCCACCTTTGAATACAATTTTCACGCACTCGCTGGAAAATACCCAGATTTATCCTTATTTGATGGGTAGCGGTAAAAATTCGTTTCCGCAAGTTGTCGTCTGTCGAATTCCAGATACTAAATTAATTGCGTATTGTTGGTTGTTGGACACCTTAGTACCTCATGCTGTCACGCCGTTGTCACATTGCTCGATATGAATTTTATCGAATTTTAAATTTATTACAGCGCTAATTATTTTTCAGAATTAAGCATAAAAAAGTTGAAAAAAATTATAAACATTGTATTTTATGGTGCTTGAGTTTAGGGCCCATGTCATATAAGGTTTTTTGTGTATTTTAATGTGTGCTATCGTCTGTTAAAATTACGGCAGTCATATTTCTAACATCCTATATAACATTATTGGCACTTAACCTTAAAAAGATTATTATACCTACAGGTATGTTAATTACTATTAGCCTTGTTTATGTAAAGATTACTACCCAATGTTTTACAAAAAATAGTACTGTTCTTAATACATTGTACTTTTGTCAAGGTTTTACGCAAATAAAGCAAAAAAGTAATATACAGAATTTATTCCGTTTTAAATTTCCAAAAAAAAAAAACATATTTTGGACATTATATACATTAGTAAAGAAGAAACGTTCACACAGATTTAAGTAACCTATTTCTTAACGATAAAGAGGCAAACATGAAAACTTATGTTACCAACAGCTAAATTTCATGACTCATAAAAAGTTTCTCTTGTTACAGTTACATCGTTTATACGCACATTTCTAGCAAGAGGTTTAAATAAAGGAAAAACTTTTTATCTAAATTACCCGTAAATAAACACCAGACTGACCTTGTTGAATACGATCGCAGATTCGAGGTCAAAATATGTTTCCCTTAATTCGAAGGACTTAAAGGAAGGAAATAAAAAGTAGAATTTAATTGAAGCAAGTTATAAACCTGAAGTTTCCGCGATCAAAGATCGATATGAAGATCTTGTTATGTCTCCTTATTAAATGTAATAAGTACCTAGTTGATTTAATTTCAGATCCGCTATTTTATTAATAAAAATCTTATTACACTTTTATTAAAGGGAATACGAAAAATTGGTTTATTGGATATTCGGGAAAGGAATCATAAACCTGAAATAATAAGGTTCATTGTTTATTACTCATTTTCTGGCAAGATTATTGGTATTGTCTGAATTAAATTTCCATTTCCAACGACCATTAAATTAACATTAAGTCGAACGGTTTTGAAATATAATTAAGAAATTTTATTACCATTTACTCTTTTCAAAAACATGATTTCCATTGAAAGATAGCAAAATAATGTTACACACATTCGTAAATGCATAACTTAGAAAACAGTAGAAATTAAAAATTAAGATAGTATCTAAAAAAATATGTAAACAAAGGTAAATATAATCTTTATAAGAAGCACACGTATTTTTAATAATTTTAATGATATAAATAGGGATTAAGCTTGGTCGGTTAGTTAATGTGTATTAAAACAAATATTTTCTTAGATGAAAATCCAAATCTGGTGAAGATAATTATATTAAGAGTATTTATAGCTTATTTTTTCAGTAAGTTGGCAAAATATTCATATATTCACTCATTTATCAAAAAGTAGTAGAATTGTTTTTAAATTTATCCTACAAAAAACTATTTTCTTTAAATCAGGGAAAAAATGTCAATTTAATTAATAGGAAAAACAAAGTTTCCAATTTAAATCTCACTAATCTTTATGTTTATATTAACAGTTACATTTTTAAAATATAATTAGTTTTGTTTTGATCTAAAATTGACTAAAAATTTAACTGTTTTTTCCAAATTATTTCTAAGTATTTGGTATTCCACCGAATAATGTACAGCCATTCGGAATTCGGCCGAATATCAAGAAATTAGTATAGTCGCAAAATATTAATTACGTCTAGTAACATGTATATTGTTAATTTTGCCAAATTAAATAAAATTAATAAATAAATAAAACTAACAGCCAAATGCATCTTCTAAAAGTCAAAATTTTAATACTCAAAGATAGATAGGTGATAATTTTATAAAATGGCGAATGCGCTGGTTAAAACGCATTTGTAAATTATAACTGACAAAATTCTTACTAAAAAATTATATGTATAAATTGAAATGTACCTACATATATAAATAAAATAAAAGACATGTTGTCCAAAGAAGGTAACATTGATTTACTTTAAAATGTCTTGTAACTTTAATTTATATCGTTCTATTTTTGATACCTATATACCAAATAATTGTTTATTTAATATACTTAATTTTATTGCTTTAATAACAAATATATTTGAATATTTTTGCTAAAGTTCCATAAATATGCATAAGACATTGACATACATTTTCATATAAAAAAGAACATTCAATATATGATCCTTGAATTTTCAGACTGAATAAAAATCAGGATAACAATAAATGAGAGCAAGTTTTACGAACCAACTAACTGTTGAACAGTTTTCCTTATTGTTAATAATAGAACAGAAAACACTTTTAACATTTTTAATAAATTAGTTTTTATGTTAGTTATCGGCCAGGTGTCGAGTTCTAATTTGTAAATACAGGGTGTCCGCAAATTTCACCGCCAATGTATATTATTTGCAGGTCTGTAGGTTTTGGTTTGTGTAGTAGTAACACGGATTTAAAACTTCAGTTCAGTAGGCGATGAAAACAAGATGTTGATTGCTGTGGCTATCAGGTAATGTCATTATTGTCGTGTTTTTTTAGGATTCTCATCACTTCACACATGCAAATTATGAAGTGTCCGCGCGTATCAAGACAATTAAATGTACCTATGTAAAACTAATGTTCATAAAACTTTAAAAAAGCAACTTCTTTCATTTCATGTAACTTCTGCTCAAGAACTTGAAAATTTAGATCTCAACGCACGTTTATAATTTTGCCACTGGTTGGTGAATGGCTTCGCAGAATATAAAAATTTGCTTCAAAAATAGTTTTGTACCGACAATTCTTGTTTTACGGAGGAACGGAGTTGTAAATTTTCATAATTTGCATGTGTGGAGTGATGAGAATCCTAAATAAACACGACAATAATAATATTACCTGATGATACACAGCAACCAACATCTTGTTTTCATCGCCTACTGAACTCAAAAGTTTTAAATCCGTGACACTGTCAGGTAAACCGAAACATACAGACCTGCAAATAGTACCATTTTTCTCAAGAATGGCTTTCTGTAGGCGATTTTCTCAAGAGACAATATTTTTAAATAAAACGACCTTTTCACTGTTGCTGCCCGTTTTAAAAAAATACTACTATTGTAAAAGTTTTGACGCTAAAAGGGAGAGGTAACCGAAAAAACTATCACCCAGTACATCGATTTGACTAAAGTTTTAAGAAATAATACGCCATAATAGTCCAAATAAATGTGCCAAATTTTAAAGCGATGGGTAATGAAGTTGTTAATTAAATAAGTTTTATTTTTGACAATTTTGAAGGCTTGTAACTCAAAAACCAAAAATTTTTTTAACTTTTTTTCGCAGATTGTATTTATTTATCGTCGTGAATACAGTCAACAGTTGTCGGTGAAATTTGCGCACACCCTGTATAATCATTTCTGCTTTATTTCCTTTTTTGATAAGGAACAAGTTGTTTGTCGTAATGTTTACAATTATTTCAAATAAGGAAGTATCTGGGTATGGAAAATTAAATTAATGTTTGTACCTCATTTGTCCTAGCCATAAACAGGAGTTTTTCAATTAAGTCAATAACATACGCATGACTGTAAAAAAAGCAAAAATGTAATTTATATTTTCCCGGAGGTCATATTTCCTTGCAAATGTGTACAAATATAAACAATTCTAATGCAGCCAAAATGGACAAAAATCACATGAAAGGAAAACAATAAGATAAAATGGCAAATTAGATTATTTAAAATTTTCTATGAAATATATTAGGTACGTTAATTTGAATATTATAATTACAGATTTAACGACGAATGTATGAATAGTTTAGAGGTTAAGGACATCGAGTGTTCAAGCATTTATTGAATCAATCACTACACATGCTTGTTCAAATAAAATCCAATTCCGTTTAGCGTAAATTATTAAGACCAGTTGGCGCCTTGAACTTTGTAAAGAATAAAATTCGAAATAAAATAAAAGTATGATAATATACAGGTGTCACACCACGAACTCCATCGATGGATATCTGGGAAACCGCTGAAATTTTGATGGTGTAATACGGACCGTGGGGCCTACCAAGCTAAAATATTTTCAAGGTCATCGTACTTCGAAGTCGATACTAACTTTCTTATTTTAAATGGAATCCCCTGTGTATTATTGCATTTTTGGAAAGAGCATTTTTAAGTTGAAAACATATAGCATACTCCATACTTAGGATTGACCGTTTCCGAGATATTTTGATTTTTAAGCAAAATTGACAGATGTAGACTGTCAGCAAAATTTAGTTTTCTTGGAAACATAGGTTTATTTTTTGTGCAAATTGGACATTTTGTAGAGGAAGATCTAATTTATCGAATTTGACATGAAAATTTTCCAGTTGTTATACAGGGTGGTAACAATTTTGATATTTTCGGATTCGTTTTTCAATTTTCTACAAGTTACTACTCTCTTATATTTATCTAAAATAGCCACATTTTCGAGTAAAACTTAAAAAACTAATTTAAATTATTTAGTTTAGCACCCTGAATCTTTTTAACGAAGCGTGCTAGATAAAAACTTTATTCGCGAATGCAGCTAAGAGCTCGCCCTCTGGTGCTGACAAGTGATACTAGCGAAACAAGGTAGGTAAATATTTCTTGTGTGTGAGACATTTTGTTTTGTATTATATTTAAAACTGTGTTTAGGGTTTGTTTTTTGAACACTGTTATTTTAAGAAAATAGTGTGAGGAAAACTTCAACAGTTATGGATAAAAAGAAGAAACTGTCGAACTATTTATTGTTCGTTCTTGGTTACTCTTCATGGGTCAAGAAAAACCCAGAATTAAAATTTCATCAAACCACTGAAGAAATTTTCAAAATATTATTGTCGATAGACAATACCCCCTGAATTTCATGAGGGTTCTTAGTAAAGGCACTATTTTGCAGACACAATGAGTAAATTTTTAAATTTAAATCATTTTGCCCAATTTTCCCACATAGTACTACATGACATTAAAAACTGCTTCTCCTTCTGATACTTATATGTATAACGAGAGTTTTCGTTGGCACTTAAATAGGAAATGTATTCCACAACGGATAACTTCATAGTTATAACCTAAAAAAATGTACATTAAATTGTAATGCTAGAAACAAACAAGGTAGACATAAATGCTTGCGTTAAAATTTATTTATGAAATATTTGAAACCTATAAAATAACACAAAAGTCAAATAACCGCAGTTTAATAACAAAATTACTAATAATAATGGCAAATAAAACAAATGTCGTTCAAATGAATGTGTAAACACGAACGCCAAGGTTAAAATTACCTTGTCTCAGAGCTTACCGCTTTCGCCGCTTGGTGCGCTTGCATCTTAAAAATTATCGCAAATACGAAAAACCCCTTAAAATTCACCAAACAATATGACGTTTCATTTCTGGTCACCGTTTGTGAATCACTCTGTATTTTTCTCTGTCATAGTAGATCACGTTTGCCAGATTTACCTTACAATTTACTAAAATATCTTGGTAATTATATTATGAGCACTACTAACATTAATAGTATACTATTCTATTTTATTAAAAATAGCTTAGTCTTAGTAGTGGTATTTAGTGAAAGATTATGAGCTCGGCTTATAGTTATTACTTTTTTGATTTTATGAATACATTCAACATTTCTAAAATAAAATTAACATTATACCTTTGTTAAATCGAAGTAATGTTACACTTACCATTATAATCATCCAAATTTTCATATCAAAGGATATACAGGTTATGTAATATTGCACGGGAATAAATTATTTATGCTACCCTAGCTGGAGCAACAAGAATTGTTGATTAAATTGGTTTCAAGTTTCGTAACGTGAAGGTTTTCGACTTCCGTTACAATTCTTGACATTTGTCAACCTTGATCTGCAGTTTTATATCAATTTCTGTTTTAGTGCATATCAACTTTTGAAGTTTTCAAGGTTACTTGACATCATTTCAAACCCTTGACAAATTTCAATCAATTTGTTTTTTACAGCATAGTAAATCTCCATTTTTATTGAAATGTCTGTCTAAATGTCATTTTTTCTTATAATTTCAACCTTGATATGAAGTCAATGTTCATACAGCATAGGGCTGATTATCTGAAATTTGTTAATATTTAAATTTATTAAAATTAAGCCAATAAGAATCAAAACTGATAAAAATTATTTTTATTTTTTTTTATTCGACATTGGTACCACTAATATATTAAGTAAATAATAATTAGCTTCAGCATAATATTGATTTGTTACAATTCCAAGTTTACTCTTTTAATTATTATAATACTTAGCACGTCAACATTATTTACCATGCAAGGACTAAACGACTAAACATCACGTAATAAGGTTAGCGGGTCTACGTTAGAGAAAAAAAAAATTAAATTACATTGTTCTGTATAAAATGTTCGGTATACCAGTTGGGAGGGGTTATTACTGAATTTCTATAATCAAAAATTTTCTATAATCGAAATTTTTTGTGATGAAAAATATAAATTTATTTTATAAATGACGCAACAAATTAAAAAATATATTACATCCCTTGTGCACATCCTATTTAATTGTTTAATCGCGTGTGTGTAGTTAATTTTGTATCCATTTGCTGTACATAGGCCAATTAACAGTTCAAAATTGTGAACCATCAAATTGCCAACAATTTTCCTTGAAAAATGTCCAGTTTTACGCGATCTATTTATACGCAACATATCTGTCTTTCCTCCACGTTAATCTTAAGTACGGTAACGTGAATTTCATGGCCATATAAAATAGTTTGTATCAAATTTCATAATTTCACATAGTATTTGATATTATATGAAAATCGTGCTGTTAGTGTTTCTTAGTGATTGTATTTCCCTGCATTCAGAGGTATAAATTAATATCTGTGCCGTAACAAACTTCATAAATTTTAATTTTGTGGGTTCATTAGTGATCCACACCGACAAATTTGGAAAGAATCACCGGTATTGGAACTACTGGAAGCATTAATACAATTATAGGTACTTACTGTTAGAATGATTTGTATTGCGCTACTGTAGTATAAGAAATTTGTTCTTATATCAATGATTTATATATTTCTGTTAGAAACTGAGGGTTTTTAAAAAGAAAACAGAAAATTTTATAGAAACATTACTTGCAATATAAACCTCGGAAACTGAGAATCAAAAATTAAGGATGCATAGAACAAATTGTAAATTACCTGCAAGTTTATAGTTTACACTTTTACCAATCAATAGTGACTAAATTAATTGCCAAGGAACGTTCTGTCCTCACTTGATTAGTAACAATTACTGCAATTAATTCACAATTAATTTTTTAACTTATTCCTACTCGTCAGAGTACAAAAAATGAGTTCTAACTTATTAATTAATACGAATTATTTTGACCTATGCCTATGCAGTAAATAATAATAGTCCACATGTACAGTCATTTCAACTGGCTAAATAAAAAGGAAAGAACTAGTCATAAAATTCTAACTGCAGGATAATTTATTAAAACTCGGCGATATTTAAAGCTGCTATAAAGAACCAATAATTGTAAAATTTTACTCTCAAGGAACTTCTGTCTCGTTCAGTGTATTCTTTTGATTTTAAATTCCCAATGTTACGTCTCTAAACAGCAGTCAGCTGAAGATTGTGAAAGATTATATTGATTGTGTCCTTGACTCGCTTTTTGTAGTTAATTTAGTTCAATTACTCGGCTAAGAAATAAGAACTTATTAAAAGCGATGCAAAAATGTAACAATGGCACTTTTACTCCTGAAGAATATTGTAACAAAAATTACACAGGGTACCTACTGAGAGAGCTTTGCTGTTCAAAGACTTTGTAACACAAGATCTATGTCATCATTCTGTGGAGGTACAGCAAAGCAACATAATGTTACATTTTTGGAAGTTCTAAAACTAGTAAAAATAAATCTCCTGCCTAAGCAAGAAATTTGCTTTCGCGAACTTGTAAAATATTTTAAAGTTCAGGTGCATAATTTTGCTTTTTTATTCGATTCAATATGATTTGTAAGTTTAGAAAAGAGTACCTATATTATTTCAGTGTTTTTTTCATGCGAAGAAAATTTATTATACTGTATTTTCTTAAATATTTGTTTATAAAAATTATTTTCAGTTCCTAAATTATGTAATATATCAGCCAATTGCGACTGAAATAATAGGTGTACAAAGATTTGATGTTTAAATTGTTTCGCTTGAGGAAATTTGTGGTCAATTGTAGTGATTGCATTATCAGTCATCCGTGCTAGTTTTTTTATCACTAAAAAAAACAACGTGAAAAAAAGGTTAGAAAATACAGAAAAATACTTTAATGTATTAAAAGTGCTTGAAGATACAGGTATAGGAATATAGGCTATTTATTCTTATCATAATTTTCAATGTTTTCTGTATCACATTAAATTTTTTCTATTCATTCCTCGGCTGTTTTGTCTTCGACTGAATTGAATATACGTACTTACAGGGCGTCCCAAAAATATGTGCCAAAATTTTAACCACATATTTAATGCATCAAAAGCAAAACTTTTTCTTAATATATGTTGTAATAGTTTATTGTGTTAGTTCACGTAATTATAAATAATAAAAATTAAATCAATAAATTACACAGGCCAACAAGGAAAAAGTTCCAGAGATCAGACACTACGTTTCCGAAGGCATTTGGCGCGCTGAATCCGAATCTGGCCTCAGAATTGATCCATCACCCTAGGTTTCCGAGATATTCTAACCTAAAAGTGCAAAAAACACGTATTTTTGCTATTTTCAAGGTTATGTAACTTGGCGAAAAAAAATTTTTTCTCAAAATTGAAAATATCATTGGAAACTACTATCTTTCCCCTTCAAAACGCATTTTTTTATTTGTAAAAAGCTTTATTTTTCGCGGAGATATCGTCGATTAAAGATGATTAGTATAGCTACCTTATTAAACCATGGCTCGACCTATAACACAATATCACTAAGCGCTACGAGCCTTAGATGTCAGGAAGGTTAACCCCAAGCCCTGTAACTGAATAACACTAAGCGCTACAAGCCCTAACCACCAGGAAGGTTAATCCCAATAACCCAAATAACCCAATAACCCAATTGGTTCATTGAATATAGTAAATGATTGCTTTAAAATATAATAAGTGTATCATGACATTACTCAATATATTACAATATTTAGGATAACTAGTAACATTTCATGGACGATTAGGGCTCACAGCGCTTAGTGTTGTGGGGTTATAGGGCTTGGGATTAACCTTCCAGACATATAGGGCTTGGGGTTAACCTTCCTGACGATTAGGGCTCGCAGCGCTTAGTGTTATTGGGTTGTAGGGCTTGAAGTTAACCTTCCTGACGATGAGGGCTCGCTCCGCTTAGTGTTGTGGGGTTATAGGGCTTGGGATTAACGTTCCTAACAATTAGGGCTAGCAGCGCTCAGTGTTATGGGGTTAGCCGTGATGTAATAATATAGCCATACTGGTCATCTTAAATTGACGGTATCTCCGCGAAAAATAGAGCTTTTTCCAAATAAAAAAATGCGTTTTGAAGGGGAAAAATAGTCGTTTCCAATGATGTTTTCAGTTTTGAGAAAAAAAATTTTTTCGCCAAGTTACATAACCTTGAATATAGCAAAAGTACGTGTTTTTTGCACTTTTAGGTTAGAATATCTCGGAAACCTAGGGTGATGGATCAATTCTGAAGCCAGATTCGGATTCAGCGCGCCAAATGCCTTCGGAAACGTAGTGTCTGATCTCTGGATTTTTTTTTTGAAATTTTGTCGGCCTGTGTTATTAATCAATTTCGCAACTTTTTGTTTATTATCGTCTACTCGTTTCGAATTATGTTTCAATGGCGGATAATAAAAATTGAAAAAATTGTATCATATATTTCGAGAAAAATTGTTAGACAAAAGTTATTGCTTTTGATGATTGAGGTTATAATGTTGGCACCTATTTTTGGGACATCCTGTATAAATAACACACTTCTACTACAAGCTACTAATATTCATGATTTTGCTAGTGACGATAAGCAAATTACCAGTAGGTAGTAATCCCGAACAAGGTTAACGATTATCAAGTATGTAGTAAATTTTATTGAAAGGTATTCTACTTTACTTCAAACGTAATTAGATAGTAATCAAAGTCTATGGTCAAGAACAGTGGTATATACATATAGTGATGAGTAATAACACTGCAATAGTAGTTTTGTTGAATTTTATAGAAGACAATTGTTTGAGTCATACGTAACGTACCTATCTCAGCATATTGTAAATTACAGGGCTCTCTTTCAAAATTAATAAATTAGAAGTAAATAGATTTATTTCCATTTTTAATATCAAAGGCAGAATATATTTTTTTCAAATGAACGTAAACACAAACAATATAAAACTTTATTAAAAAACCGTAATTAGATTTATACAGTACGAATTTTCGGCTATATTAGAATATTCTGATGCCAGTTTATCAATTCTATTTTATCCATTTATACAGTGTGTCCAAATATTTCATGTACAAGGAACTTCTCCAAATTCTTAATCTCAATACAAGTCGATTTAACAAAACTCATCTCTGTCTAAAGTTATCTTCTAAGATTTCCCTTATTCTGTAAATTTTTACTATGAAATTTGAAGATCAGTGGTTATTTTCATTTGAGAAGAATTCATTTATATACATCAATTTTATATATATCAAGTAACGACATACTGGATAGATAGTGACGAAATAGTAATGACAATTTAGGTGACAGTTAGATGAAAAGTGACAGTTCATAATAAAATGTAAATTTTGATTAAATCTCAGTCTAAATTAATAAAAAATGTCCATAAAATAATGGAATTTAGTTAAAGAAAAATAAAATGGTATTGAAAATGTTAAATTTGAAATGTATAAATTAAGTAATAATCTGATTGGTTGAAATTGAAAAGGATAGATTAAGAAGAATTGTAATTAGAAATAAGATAGTGATTTAAAAAAATTGGTAGGAGGTAGGAGACGGAGGAAAAAAAATAATTCTAAGGATCAATATGTAAGAAGAAATATAAAATAATTATAAGGATCAATATGTAAGAAGAGATATTTATATTAGATATAAAAGTCAGTACCAAAAAAAGAAGATTAAATAAGAAGAAGCGAAATAAATTTAAGAAGACTAAAAAAGAAACAATACAAGCTATCAGTCGAAATGAATTGTTGAGGAGAAGAGGAATTCAATTAAAAATTAAACAAGATCAAAATTATTCAGTTCTTTCAGGAAACGATAAAGAATGAAGAGGAGAACGCTGAGAATTAAAAATTGGGAAAAAAATTTGTTTGGAAGAAAGAAAAATAAGGATGAAGTCAAAATTTGACACATAACTAAATATAATAGTAAAATAGGTTAGTAAAATACCATTTGAATTGTCGTAGCCGTTAAGAAAGGAATGAAGCCATAGGAGCCTAAAAGTGATTCAGGCAGTTGCAGCCATCAGTGTGTACAGGAGACAGAAGGAGGAACAAGTCAACAGAGGAGAGATTAAGTGGACAAAAGGAAGGAGGATAGACAGGAGATAGATTGCAGAAAGGAGATTACTATTGAAGAGACCATGGACAGAGAAGGACAATGAAAGTGTAGATCTAGGTAATAAGAAACTATAAATTGGTAGAATAAGATATTAGAAATAAGTTATCGCAGGTTAGATAGGGAATTAGTGAGAATTTATAAATGTATAATCTATTGTTTCAATATAAAAATTTCAATCCAGATTATAACAATACTATTTTATTTTTTAAACAAAATTAATGAAATATTAAAGCATTTTTTTTTAATAATTAATCTCATCATGTTCTATTAAAATTTGCATTTACTAATTTTCAGAAAATAAAATTATTAATCTAATTATTATTATTAAAATTATTAAATTTAAAATAGAATTCAATTCGAGATCAAAAATAATCTTTTAAAATTACCAATATTTTTTTTGAAATTCAAAATCACTCAGTGACAGAAGCTAGTATGGTAAGTAAAGAATATAGTTTATTGCAATATTTTTAAAGATACTACAAGAACATTCAAAATTTAAATATTTTAAGTAACATTTCACATGACAAACAATTTTTTATAATACTATAAATGGCGCTCAACATTACACATTAAATAGAACCACAAAAAATAAAATAAATCAATTTTATAGTATTATAATATATTCTATGTGAATCTACTGATCATAATTTTCAGAAGGAAATAAACGTGATGAATGTTTTATTTTTTTTTCTGAATTATATGTCTCTGAAATAGTGTCTATTTTCAACAATTTTTCATGAATTAACTCGCTATTACAAGATTCTCAACCCCGTAGTGCATTATTTCATTTGTATTATCAAATAAATCAAATATTTGTTAATTAATTTTTACAAACATTATCCAAAACCATTATTAATCAGTTTGATACTAAATCTATATCGTATTAAAAAATTGAAATAGCTGAATTAAAAAAAAAATCCAAAAATTTATATTCTTGTTCCAAAATACTTTTCACTGGAAATTAAAATGTTAATTAAATATCCTAACTTTAATACAAAGTTAGAAACTTTATATTAAAAAAAAATAATTTCCTATTATTATCCTTATTTCAGAATCGTTAACATCTAGTTTTACAATATTTTTTGTACTTTAGAATAATTTTCTCATGTCGCATGGTTTTCAAGTACAACATACAAAGTCCTGTTAGTTGGTTTTCACGAAGAAACTATCCCGTTTAAATGATGAAATAACGTCATCATTTATAATGATGTATTGTTTACTGTCAATTTTCTATATGCTTAAGGTAAATGCGCATAAGAGTACGCACTGATAATTTTTATTATGTCGCTATGTATTAAACAGTTTCAGTCGTAGGTTGTAATCTGTACGACGTATTATAACATGATCAAAAGTAAATATCTAATTTATCAATATAGTTTTTTAATTAATCTTCTTATTCCTATTTAAGTCTTATAGCACCGCGGCCTTATCAGGCCTATTGTGCATCCTGTAGAGAAGTTTCACATCCTCGACAGACCGGATTATCTACAAGCCTTAGTGTGTATAGATGTTTCTAAAGTGACAGTGTTCCGTTATAAGTCTCTTCCCTGAGCCAAATTTTATTCAAGCTCAGCAACTCGATCGTTCTTTTCTGCAAACGACATTCCATAAGTTTCTTCGCATGGCTTTGTCCTGGCCTTGAATCGAATATTTTCTATTTTCTAACTCGGAGACTCCCTGACCACAATGGGCGATGTGCCACAGAAGAGCTCCAGATCAATGAAATCTATTTCGGATCCCTTCCTAGCAAGTTCATCTGTTTTCTCATTTCCGTCAATGCCTTTGTGTCCAGGTACCCAGCACACTCTAACTGTATTAGTGGTAGCCGGTTTAGGCAGCATTTGTGAACCATACCAGGTTCCATCTTTCCAAGGTGTCAATCTTTCCGTTCCATTAGCTCTGGTCCTCTATTTGAGTCTCGAATCGCTTATGGAAGTGAAACCTTGGAACCGTCTTAGTTTTAATTGTTAAATAATGTAGGTACTCATTCAAAGAAGTAAATATCTTGAAATACAGATGTTGCTGATGAAATTCAATGCTGGTTTGGGAATGTAACCAAGAAAGTAGTTATTTCCCGCAATATCAGCAGCCAGGAAACTTGCCTGTAAGGTTAAATATCTTTTGCATTTCTAGATCTCTGTTATCGGAGAACATTGTTTGAAGAACTCCAAAAAAACATATATCTTTTATATGTTATATTATTTATACATATCAAAATATTTAGGTTTTGTTACTTTTCTGCTCGTTGGGAAACATAACTCAACTTGAATAATCACCAATTTATTAAATAAATATTGAGAATTAGAATCAGTAGGCGTATTTGTGAAAATGTGATAATTGTCAATAGCATCAACAACAGTAACATAATTTTATAAGCGTTATGACGATGGCATATTTGCTAATTATTAATTTTGTATAAATTTCAAATTAATACTGAATATAGTTTATCACTCTTTAGTGTTTATATTTTTTTATTAATACCTTCATAATTTTGATCCAAGGTGTTATTTATTCGTTTTATGTTACGTACCTATACAGGGTGTTAGTAAATCAGTGCGACAAATTTCAGGGGGTGATTCTACATGAGAAAATAATGGCAGTTTGCTTATAAACGTATGTCCGCAAATGATTCGTTTTCCGAGATACGGGGTGTCAAAGTTTTTCTTAAAAACTGACGATTTAATTTATTGCTCTGAAACCGGTCGAGATGTGCAAATGAAATTTGGTGGGTTTTAAGAGGTAGTTATTGCGCATTTTTTGACACGCAATTAAGAATTTTATGTTCATCATTGGCGCGCGTACGGGTAATAATCTCAATTTTTTTAAAGAAAAAAATGGTACGCCACAGAGATATTACAAATTAAAAATCATTTTTGAATTCCTCGTTAAATTTGTGACAAAAAATCTTTCTTGCCTTTTCTTCGTATGGGGCGCCGTTTTGATGCAAAAAAATAAAACATCTTAACGCGTATCTTTTATTTCTTTGATACATTACCTAGTAGGCTACTGTCAACATTTGTCTGTTAAATACGAATATTTTTGAGAAATGTCAAATTAGCGTTTCGTCATTTTTAATTTATTAAGCTTTTAGTTTGCTATAACATTAGTGTTAATAAGTAATTAATTTTTCTTTTATCGAAAAGAATGGAAAATTTTACAAATGCGGAATTGTCAGACATGCATTTTGTGTATGGTCGAAGTAATGGAAATGGTCGGCAAGCTCGATGATTGTATGCTGAGTTGTATCCAGGACGTAGGGTACCTCATCACACAATATTTGCTTGTCTTCATCAACGTTTGCGCGAAAATGGTTCATTTAAGAAACAAACGGTTGACTGTGGGCGCCCTCGAGAAGAACGAACTGTGCAACTAGAAGAAGCAGTTCTCGAGTTAATTGCGGAGTCACCTGAAACAAGTACTCGAAAAATTGCCGACTTATTGAATGTAAGCAACTTCACTGTATTTAAAATTCTTAAAGAAGAGCAATTGTATCCGTTTCATATTGAACGTGTGCAAGCTCTACTACCTAGAGACTTTCTTCCGCGCCTATTTCTTTGCCAATGGATTAATCATCAAATCGCTCAAATTCCTAATTTTTTAAAGGCCGTTTTGTTTACTGACAAGGCTACTTTTGGACGACAGTGTATACGAAATTTCCATAACAATCACTTATGGGCTGAGGAAAACCCCCATGGAATCTTTGAAGCTCATTTTCAGCATCAGTTTTCCGTAAATGTATGGCTTGGGGTAATTGATGATCATTTAATCGGTCCATATTTCCTCCCACAACGACTAACAGGCGAATCTTATCTTAATTTCCTATAGGAAGAGTTACCTGTTCTTCTTGAAGAAATTCCTCTACAGCTGAGACAATGCCTATGGTACATGCATGATGATGCACCAGCCCATTTTAGCATTAAGGTAGGTAATCACTTAGACACAGTATATCCAAATCGTTGGATAGGTAGGGAAGGTACGGAACATTGGCCTGCTAGATCGCCGGATTTAAATCCTCTTGATTTTTGCATTTGTGGTTTTCTTAAGTCATTAGTTTATTTTAGTCCACTCCCGTTGAAAATGTTGATGACCTGAGGAATCGAATTATAGTCGGCTGTGAGACAATAAGAAATATACCAGGAATATTTGCGCGAATACGATAATCAATGAGGCGAAAAGTTGAATCTTGTGTCACGTCTGAGGGAGGTCATTTTGAACATTTGTTCAAAATGTTGCGCCTTTTCAAAATTTTATTAGTGTTATTTTCTGTTATTGTTCTGGTTTAATGTTATTGTATTAGATAGTTCCTTTAATAGTTACACAACGTACTTTAAACAATTTTTTGAATGGGCTTCCATCTGTTTTCTTCCAATAAAATAAATATTTAAAATTATTATATTCACGGGTGTATTTAATTACTGACCAATAAATGTAAATTTGATTTATACGCTTTTATGGTATTGCTTTTCCAATAGTTTATAACTAAATGGTCAGAATAGCACGATTAATCCTGAAACAATTATCGGATTAAATTTCCAACTTTTACAAAACATTTCCAAGTTTTATACTGGTTGTTCATAGCTTTTCTTTGCTGCTACACCCTCCGTTCATCCCAAACCTGAATTTAAAGCGAGGGAAGGGTCATCCTTGAACCTAAGGAGCACCGTTGCATTATTTAATATCAAGACTTAATGGAATTTTTTACTGTAGTAGTATGCTTCAAACTCGACTATCTAAAGAGCATTTTTAATGAAAGAAATGAACGTTGCTCTATTGTTTCTATCATTTGAAAGGCAGAGATTATAAAACACTGAATCTAGTGTAAATAATAAGTTTAGATGAGACTTTTCATGACTGACTTTAACAGCATCTTAAATAAATGGATAACTAATTTATCATTTCGTTTTTCATTGTTAAATGACACTTCTGCTGTTGAGACTTATGATTCGTTTCAAGTAAAACCGAGTGCAAAACTAAAATTCTAATAATACCTAAGTTAGTATAGTTCTCCGGGTTTGAGAACATAAAGGTGGGAACCTATACAGTGTGTTTCACCTAAGAGGGATTGTTCTGTAACTCTGTAGGTAACTGTAAAATTTATAAAAAAAATGCTCTTACATAGCTACTTTCTCGGACTTTAGAAAAGAACCTGATTTTTCTAGAAAAATGTTGGAGAAAAGTATGGACAACCTTATATCAGTCGAAAGGGCATTCAATTTTGCACTCATCCATGATAATTGATATGGATCATTCCATTTGAGAAAAAAAATTAACTCATAAGATTATTAAAATAAATGTAGGTCTCAGTATTTCCGAGTCTGAATATCGTACACATTTTGCTCACAAATGACAAGATAGAGTAATTTATGCCAAAACGAAGTGTGAAAACTGCAGGTTTCTCACTCTTACGACTTAGATGCTATCTAAACCGTAAGGCTAGCTAGTACCCATGAGGTGGCAATTTTCAACTATCCTCCACTAAAGCTTAACATTTTTGGAACATTTCAAGCACAATTTCATTCTGCTGCCTTTCTAGAAACTGTGGTTACGAAATTTTGGAACAAAAAACTGACTTATTTGACTTTCAGTCATTTTGATTACATGTTCGAATAAAATTGTTTCCTCCATCGAAATTGCTTTGAATCGATATCGGTATGTGCTAATCGCTCGTAAGCAAAATTAAATATTAATAAATTTTTCATTTCATCCGAATAAAACATTATGGGCAGTAGTAGTCCGTCCACATCAAAATATATTATTCATTTCGTTTCAATATTACAAAGAAAATAATTCAAAGTAAAGCAATTGTTAAATTTTTTGCAGGCTACATATTTCTGTATTTAAAAAAGGAGAAATATAAGATATTGAAGAATGATATTTTTCAATCTGGAGTGCAACATCTTTTAAACTTGTGAAACATAAATGCTGCGGGATTCAAACAATTTTTGGAAATAACACTTACTGATTTCGAAACATTAACAGAAAATATCGGTCTATTTATACCCATACAAAATTTTCAATTACAATACTCTGAATTTGTCCGTGTTTGTGAACAAATATGACCACTTTAATTGTTTGCAGGCAAATGTTTTGGTGTAAAACTTTCATTTTGCTACGTGGATGAAAAACAAAGCGCATATGCGTTTGTATAAATGATTACACAAATAAAAGGCTCAGGAATATAATCCTATAGCATCTGTTATGCAAACACTTTATCCTTTATACAGTGGATAAAAAATAATTATTGTATTAAGGTAAATCCAAAAAACAACCTACAATGTCAAGGTAGATACTAGAGAAAATTGTAACTGTAAGAAAAACTGCTTCGAATGAGATGAAACCGCAAAAGAATTCACAAGAGTTTATTGAATGAATTCCCATAATGAACAAATACTTATTTCTGTTTCTTACTTATGTTAAGAGTTGTGCCTGTTTAGAAAAGACTGCCATAAAATCCAGAAAATTATTTATTTCTCTACTCGAGATAAGTAGATAATAGGAGTAACGAAAGTTATTTTTAACTAAATCTTTGAAAACTACTGGCAGAAAGAATGGTTAAACGAACATTTTGAGATTTGTTGAATAGTCCTTTAATTAAGTGACCGCCAAAATCCCCGGACTTGACGCCTTGGATTTTTTCTTTTGAGTTTGTTGAAACAAAAAGTTTATAAATCAAGGCCACAAACTGCACAGGAACTACGTGCTAGGATAATGCAAGCCTGTGCAAAAATTACCCCAAACAAAATACAAAAAGTAATTTTGAATTTACGTAAAAATTGATAAGTGCATAGAAGTAAATGGTGGATTGATAGAGGTGACAAGAATATAATTATTTAACTTTTGTTGGATTCAGTTTTATTATTTTATTTTTAAATCTGTTAAAACGAAGATTATTAACAATAAATTATAAAAAAAAACAAATGAACAACTACAGAAATAAATTGTAGAGTGGTAAAGGTGCAGAGACGAATCGTATTTTATCAAATATTATTAAAAAGTTCAGTCATAAGTGGTTTATGTCATTTGTTTAAAATAAAACATGTATGAGAGATGACACATATTAATTTTCCAATAATTACAGTTTTATCAGCTTTCGTCTTTTAATTTAACTATACTAGTTAAAAAAATTACTATTGTACAATTTTTTTCTGTAGTTGATCATTTGTTTTTTTATAATTTATTCTTTGTTACTTAATATGTGATGTGAATAAAGCCCTTATAACAATATTTTAAACAAATATTTTGTCTCAGTGCGATTTAAATCAAATAATAGATTTTCCTGTTACGTCGTACATTGCATATTGAAGTCGATATGTCTCGAAAACAAGTAAATATTGGGAAAAATTTTATATTACAAAAATTACTCAAAATTTAACGGTTTTTCAAATGGATTGCATTTCCACGTTCCAGGAATCATAAATTTTTTAGCATCGCCACGCCATCTATACAGAAACATTTCTAGCAATTCTAACTTCATTTATTTGAAGTTATTCGAGGGACCTAACAACCCCAGTTTCCGGAACTAAAATAATTTTTTTCATTTCGGAGATATTGGCAGCTGGAGTGTTAAATGCCACACCCTGTATATACTGAGACATAATACTTAGGGTATGTTTTCTTCGGGCAGGAGAAAAATGTGGAGCTTGCGCTTATACTCTAAAACTATGAATAAAATAGAACACTGTCAAATTTTTGCCGGAATCGATTCACACAAAATGCATGTCGCATTTCGGTTGGTTTTACTTTGCTAAATATTTGCCCAATATGCTTTAGTTGATTGGTTGCCCTATTAACTGTGTGAAAAAGCGCAAATTTCGACTACTAATTAAGCTCTACTTGCGATGATCCCATATACTTTTCTTAAGGAACGAATTATTTTCCGTATAAAACAGCACATAGAAGAAAAGTTCGAAGGTTCCCCTTTCAAACAAACTTTGTTTCATTCATTTTCATCAAGAAACGAAAGAACAGTCGCACATTTAGTGCAGCACTGCTTCGAAATACGGCTGATTTGCAATAATCGTCATTTTATGTAGATCCTAAATAACGCAGTGTATTAAAAAATCATCAGGAACCTTTTTTGTAGAGAGTTTTATGCTCGCTCTACAACTGGTACTTTGCATGTTTGTGAAATTGTCAATACTTTTCAAGTTATTCACGAAATACGTTTTTTTTTTTTGCTGTTTTCCGGTATTTTCCCGAATTTTCCTGGTTTGCTCCCGTGCAGAACTATTTTTTTCCTCATCTTCCAGCAAAATATTAATCACGTGTACAAAAAATTGAGCACTTCGGAATTACTGCCATCTCAAAACCTCTAGCAACTGGACTAATTAGCAAGCAAAGTGTCTAGAAGTACTTATTTATGTACAGGATTGCAATAAAAGTTCTTTTTTGCGCAATTTTTACAATTTTCCATATTTTTCTCATTTTTCTCCACACAGCCCGACTACAAGCTTAAGGGCAAAAGGATGCAGATCTGGCCTAGACTTTAGTCCACCCTGTACCTATCGAGTCCGCTTTAGAACGATGATAATCTGCAGTGCCCACGTGACGTCACACCTCCGCGTTCCGTCAAAAGTTAGCGACTCCAAACAAAGAGGCCCTAAGAGGAACATTACCGTAAACACCACGACCCGAGGGAGTCTCCCACTGCAAGAGTATACCACCGACTCGTCTCGGTCGTATCTTTAATGAGGATAATATATATTTTGCCCTTCGAATAAAATTGTTTCCCCTGCTTCGAATCGATATCCCTGCTGCCGGCGCGCCAGTTTCTAGACGTACGCCGCCGGATTCGCTTGTTTTCCCCCCCGACTCCTAACCTCAAATCGCGTACTCTGCCCGACGAGGTGTGATTTCCGGGGTCGAAATGCCCCGACTTTCCAGTGCGGATTCTAATTTTTGACGGGGCCGTTGATGTCTCGCGCCGGCAGGAATTCCTGGACTGACATTTTGACATGTGCTCCTGCGGGGATGTGTTAGTGTTTTTCAGTGGCGGCTGAAACGGGACAGGGGATTATTATCTCTTCGTAAACATGATTCCGTCTAAGTACTGTGATTCGTCTTCTTCGAGTAAGCCACTTGCTTCTTTCATAAATCGCCAAATACGCATTTTCGTTGACTCGAATAACTTGTAAATTAATGATTTGAAATAACAGAAATAAGTTGTTAATCATACCTTTGTTTAGTTACCTTTGTTTTATTTATCAATTACAATTAGTTCCACGTTTTTTTTTTAGTAATTCAAAACATACAATTATTGTAAATTACATCGAATGTCCCCTAAATGAGGTACGTAACTTTATAATTAGAAAATAAAATTAATTATGTTTAATGTTGCAACTAAGTTTATTTTTTACGAATAATACGAAGACATTTAAATCAATTTTTGCACATCTTCCATCAGTCATAGAAATCAATGAAGCGAAAATTATTATGCACAAGTATTAGATACAATTTAAATGCATTGTTTCTATTGAAAATTAAAAGAAAAGTAGTATCACACAATTTTGTTTATATTATTTTATAAATTCTCTTAGTACAAAAATACGTATAGATACGGAGTGTCTCACATAAAAACATTGCAAGCTATAACTCACATTAAAAAAATTGAATTAATTCTAAATAAACTCTGAAAATACCAAAAACTAACACTTATACAAGGTGTTGTTACGTTTAAATTTTAGGAGTATAAACTAAACTTAATTGTAAGACTAAAAAATACAAAAGTGGTAAGGTCTAGGTTTGAAATGTCCGCATATTAAATCTCTACCCTCAAGAGTTATTGAAGTGGGTGATATACAGGATGTTTCGAGAATAGTTGAGGAAAATGAATCAGTGGATTCTTAAGCCCATTTAGAGGAGGTGTTTTATGCAATTTTTTTTATTCCACCCTCATCTAAAAAGTTACAGATCTTTAAAAGTTGGTGTTGAAATCAAGCTTCCATAGATTTTTTCAAAGCCAAAACTAAAGGATATTTGTATAGAGATAAAAAAATTTTAACAGGGCTCTCCGAAACATTTTTTTTTAGTATACAGGCTGTTACAAATTCGCTTCTCACTACAGGGATCTCGAAAACGGTAAGAGATACAAACTAGCTTAAATCAAGGCTAACATGATTAGTTTTCGAAATATTTGAAAAAAAAAACGAAATTTTGGAAATTCGTTTTTGTTTCATTTCAGCCTTATTTGAGGTGATATTGAAAAAAGAAGAACACTTTCTCATGGCCACTTTTTGCCCTCTATCGAATGGCATAATTAGTTTTTATATATGAAGTTTCGTCTCTTCAAGACCATCATCTACTTAATTTTTTTTAAATACAACCCTAGAAATTTTATTACATTTTTTGCAAACCTTCATGACCCCCAATACTGTACTGTCTCAGCCTGAATCAGATTCAGACGTTTTGTCTCGAAAAATTCATCTTCGTTCCAAATTTATCTAAATTTTTTATTTAGATTTCTTTGTTTATTGAATCGTACACTGTAAGTGTCGTTAGACCCTGTGAAATCCATCTAGTTATTTAAACTATTACAACCACGCATTAAAATAAAAAATTATTGGTGTTTTATTCCCGTGACCATTTCCAGGCTTCTCAAACAAATTCCGATCTATTTTTTTTTCAGGATATTCATACAAATACATCTGACATGCTCTTTCACAGTTGCGGTTACAGATATAATAAATTCCGATAATAGGTATTACGCTAATCTTCGTTTTCAACCTTTGCCAAAACGAAAATGTTTTTGAGCATTTACTGAAATTTTTTAAAGAATATTCAGTTGGGGTTTTGGTTGTTCATATGCATTTTAAGAATTAATTTGTCATAATAAAATTAAAATTGTAAAAAAGTTTTAATTTTGATGCAACAACTTAATTGAGTTAAGGGGCCATCCATAAATTATGTCACAAGAATTTTAGGACTTTTGAACCTCTCCCCCCGTCCTTTTCACAGGTTGTCACATTTTTATAATCCCCCCCTCCTGATGTGACGTCACACATTTTTTAACTTTAGGCATGTATTTAAAAATAACCGAGAGAAAACAGCTATTTTCATTTTTTAATGTTGTATGAGAGATAATCTCATAGCGAGAATGCTAAATTATTAATAAATATAGATCAAGTTCGTAGATTTTTACAGTTTTTTATTCACATCTAAATTTCGCGTTTTAATATTTTAAATTTTAACATGTGACGTCACAAAACTTTTGACCCCCCCCTGCCCCTTGTCACACATTGTTACATTTCGGTAATACCCTCCCTCCCCATTTACGTGTGACGTAATTTATGGATGACCCTTAAGTATGACTAAGTGATGGTAGTAGTTAATAATAATAAATGTTTTATTGTAACGCGTTTTGGTAATAGTTTAAATAACAACAAACAAAGAAATCTAAATAAAAAATTTAGATAAATTTGGAACGAATACACTGAAGATGAATTTTTCGAGACAAAACGTCTGAATCTGGTTCGGGCTGAGACAGTACAGTATTGGGGATTATGAAGGATTGCAAAAAATGTAATAAAATTTCTAGGGTCGTATTTAAAAAAATGAAGTTGATGATAGTCCTAGAGAGACGAAACGTTACATATAAAAATTGATTATGATTTTCGATAGAGGGCAAGAAGTGGCCATGAGAAAGCGTTCTTCTTTTTTCAATATCACCTCAAACAAGGCTGAAATGAAACAAAAACGGATTTCCAAAATTTCGGTTTTGTTTTCAAATATGAAAACTAATCACGTTAGCCTTAATTTTTTAGAGGTGTAATGTTGGTCTTCTGATTACGCAACTTTGCCCCCATTTAAGCTACTTCGTACCTCTTACCGTTTCCGAGATCCCTGTAGTGAGAAGCGAATTTGTAACAGCCTCTATATGAACTCTGATAATAAATGTACAAGGATTGTAGTATTTCATTTCATTTTTTTCTGCAACGTTTGACTTAGTGACAGGTGATAACCAACATTTTCTTAATAGAATAAAATATTTTTTTTACTTAGTCTGATAGAAGTTTTTTTTTATATAACTTGCGGAAATGTTTCGGAAATAATACGCAAAATACTCCTACAAAATTATCGCATATGCCGTGAAAACCATCAAATAGTTACAAAGGTAAATATCGTTTGAGTAAGAAACACGTTATTATCACATCAAGTAACATTAAGTGACTTACCAACAATTATTTCTGTTTTTAAATTTGTTTTAAACATGATATTTACTATAATATCAGCAAATAGCACGATATATTGGATAAATATGACTTTTTGTTGACTTGCAAATCTTATTGGCGGACAAAATTAATTTTAATGAGAATTATGTGCAAATTTCTCATAATTTTTAGGCGAAAATCATATATTATTAGATTAAAAAAAAAACTCTCTTAGATTATGTAAAAAAATATGTAGTTCTATTTGAAATAGAGTTCAAGTAAATTATTTTTGTACAAAGGAATGTATATATTTTATAGACAAATAAATACTGAAATAATAAATTTTAATTGAAACTGGCTTATAAAAAAGATTAATGATACGAGTTTTAATGTTTAAATAACGGATATGATTAAACAAATTTAAGAGATTTGGAGATTATCTATCTTAACTAACACAAATGTTGTCTTGCTTCACCAAAGATTAAAACGATATCCATCAACTCCGAGTTGTTATACACGCAAATCATTTTTGACACTAACTACTAAAAAACTATTATAAGCACTATCACAACGACGATTGTAGAATCGGATTTCAGTATTCGGAATCACTGAGGTCACATGGCTCTCCACGCGTATTGCGAATAACGCTAGAAACTACAGCTTACCAGCTATGTAATTGTTGAAAGTACTACAACCCCAATAATTTTTTTCTCGGAAACTATAAGGAATTTTACAATTTTTTTTAATGTATTGACTCTCTTTCTCATGCCGCAACTATTCCCAAATTTTTTTTGGATAAGTTTTGAATTAACCTGTAGGTATATCTAATTTAAAAAGAAATTTTTACTTCTACTTCGAGACCTAAAATTTCTATTTATTTTCTATAAAGTTAAATTTACCTTTTGCACTCTGCAAAGTATGAGTTTGAATATATCAAAAGGGTAATGTACTTTTAATTCCTCTAAGAAAAACAAATGAAGAATTATTAATGAAATACAAGTTCATTTTTAATTTCGGACATAAATTTAATTCAAAATATATTTTTTAACTCATCTAATGTCCCTATTTTTATGAAACGTGCGATAATAACCATCGCTCAAAACGAGACCGATATTATAGCCTCACTTTAGTTTATACTTCGTTACCCCTTTAGAAACCAAGATGTTAAGTCAATATTTTATAAACGTCAATAGCGGACAATGGCATTTTTTTAATTAAACCGCTTACAGATCAATATACGGCACAAAGAAATAATGCAAAAGGTGTGTGGATGTATTATAAACTTATGGAACAGTAAACGTTTTCAAACGAAATACTGTTCGAGTTTGTGGAGATAACTCGGCTTTTGAAGTGGCTATTTGCCTTGAAAATGCACACGGAAAACGTAACTTTTTATGGCGTAAACTACCCTTTTATTTTCCTTAAAAAGTGGAAAGGTATGTTTCGTGAAGAAAAAAGCAGTCCATTGTTCAATAAACCACGGCAAAGACCGCTGTGTGTGTCATTGTTGTAATTGTTAAATTGTCTTTAGCAGAGGATTTCTAGGAACATAATTCGTTTGAACAATCATACGCATAAATACATACAATGCTCGTAGTAAACATGATAAAGAAATTATTGTCACTTCTCTAAAACAAGATAAAATAGGTACATAGTTTCACTGAAATAACCCTAGAAAATTTTTCTTTGATAGAGAAAAAAAGTCATAACATTAAAGTTAATATCCACTTACTATTTATAATAATAAATTATTTCTAGCATATGTTTACCAGAAGACCTTCATCTTTTATGTCATGTATGTCATGTATTTTATGTCATTTGTCCGTATATCGCCTAGCAAATATAAACGTTTAAGAAATTATCTTTTTACAGTTGATTTAAATCAATAGTGACTACATTATTTTAGTCAGTAGTGAAATAAAATAATTAGAATTATTTAAGCGAAGAAAATAACATTAAATAATTAATTATTTATTAATATCTACATCAAAATGAAACATTACATGGTGAAATTGGACTCCATTGGTTCCAAAACCAACGCCAGGGACTCTCTTTTATTGTGAGAGATCATTCTGCTAATATTTGCTATTGTATCCATAGAACAAACAGTAGAAGAGTCAGCAGTAGCCATAAAACAAGCCGTAGTAGAGGCAGCGTCAGTATTGTTATCGTTGTTTTCTTGATTTTCTGTTGAAAAGTATCTTGGACATATCCTTCAGCCACTTTGTGTCGTTTCCAACTTACAACAGTTCGAAGTAGACCAGTGTGCGCCACAATCTGCTAAGAAAGTAGCGCTGATCTGCGAAAAGACTGACTGGTATAAATATGTTTTTGTTGTAGGTACTTTTCCGAAAGTGTTAATAAATTGACGCCAACTTAGATATCTTCGTCATAGCTCTATTACGCTATTGCGAAAACCATCTCCCAAAATCGTGAAAGACCGCTCCTTGTGAGTTTTTGTGAATGAGAGATGAATGAGCAGAATGAGCACTTTTTCTTCTATATACTCCATGCACATCTTCACATGTACATCCACCAGCAAAAAGCAAAGGCAGCAGCCACCTGAACATAAAACAATACTTTACAAGGAATGTGTTGACTTTTTCTCTTGAAACGTGCTTCAATTTTATAAGACAGTGAACTTGTGCTATTTGCTTTTCACTTTCGTTTATGTTCAACGTAGTTTTGAACACTGAATATTGCATCAACATAGTTGAGGACTTGTATTTTCCTGACTAAATATCCACAGATTGCAATTTATTGACGAATTATCAATACTTTGATAACCTATTGTAAAAAAATACGCTAAGGAAACTTATTCCGTGTTTATTTATAGAGCATCTCCTATCTTCCAAATATTGAATAACGAAATAATAGCAAAGGTGTAGCTTCTTCTAATAAAGTATTTTCTGTCAGACATATGAAAATAATTAGAAAATTTGTTATTTATCAACAACTATCCATGATGGCCGACTTTGTTAACCAATAGTTGACTGCTTAATTTTTTAAAATACCTCTTCAAGTTTGTTTCTCTCTAAAAAATTGTAACTGTTGTCGTATGTTACACGTGAGAATGAATGTCATGCCATGTCATAAGCACGTGAGAATTTGCCACATTCGCGCAAGCACTCGTGCAACATCTCATTTGCTTATAATGGCTAACTTCACTCACTTGAAATATTATGTATCATTAATTATTCGGTATCGCATTGAACAAAAAACATCCTCTTTTCATATCTAACTATGTGCACAATTATACAATATTTTCAATAGTTAATGAACAAAATTTTCACGTGTAGTGGTCTTTATCCCTTAGAAATGTTAATCAAATGATGAATTTTCGTGATTACTTAATGACTCTATGATTGTGTTAAGATGACCTGCTCCTTCCGAAACTGAAGGCAATGAAGAAACTGTTGGATACCTGAAGAATGGTACTTTTTCAATATATACACAAAAAAAAGTGGTCACTTTGGACCCACAGAAGCCAAATCTACGATCAGAAATGCTCCATAATTCTTATTTTTTTTTAGCTGCCAAAAACCATTGCTAAAATCTAAAATGCAGCCAAAACGCTGCATTCAACAAGTTCCTCCTGGGACATAGCCCTGGAAACAAGCTGATGCATTATACTCGAGAAGCAGCTTGTTGCTTCTTTCAAAGACTTTCAGCTTCGTGTGAACTCCAAAACAAAAAATCAGCTAAATGAGTCCATCCACAGTCATGATATACCCGAAAATCTCTAAAGGCAGTTGTGAATGACTTGAGAAAATCGACTGATATCTATCAAGAGCTGCAAGGTTCCAGGACTGATTTTGTCTTCTTATGACTGCGGTATTGGATGAGTCAAATGTGCTGTGTGCGGTGTCTGTGGGTTAGGAATTTAGATTCATGGCATATTAAACAAGTTTGAATTTGTGACGTGAATATCTTTCGTATATATTTGAATCATTACCATTAAATAGCAATGTGGTTGATAAAAACGTTGTGAGACAATATTGTCTAACATTCTAAGATCTAATGAAGTCCATACAATAGCTTAACAAACTACAAATAACCAGCACTCAGAAGATAATACGTCTATTTATGATTTAATTTGACAAGTTAGGTACTTGTACCACATGTAGTAAATTTCAAGCTTCTTATTCAAAATGATTGCAATTCAGTTTGTCATGTGCAACATATTTGAATTATCGAGTAGCTATATCATGCGGGCAGCAGCGGGCATTACTACGTTTTTAACTTCATTGGGATATAAATATGTGTAAAATGACCTCAATTTAAAAGCTGTGTGAAAGTATCGCCTTAGTAATGACTATGTAAACGTCGTTTCATATTATTTTAGCAAATAAAGACAGTAAACAGTATTATAAATCAAAAGTAAAATATATGATTTTAGAAACTAGTGGTATTAGATGTAAAAAAAATAACTAAATACACCGAGGTACCAAAATGCCCACTGAAAAATTTAGGACCATTCAAATAATTTTTTGTAATTAATTCTTTACAGCAGCTCTTCATTTTAAAATGTTTATATAAAATTTGGCAGAAGATTTAGAATATAGCCAAACATAGTACATACACTGAAAAAAGGATTTATTTGGACTAAATAAATATCGTTTGCCGTGAACTATTCCTAGTTTTGGATATTGCCTAGCATATATATTGTGAAAAGTAACTAATAATAAGTTCATAGTTTTGTAATAAATCTTATTTGAATGTTAATTTATTTTTAGTGTAATATCACATTTCGCCTCTTTATTATTAATCTACATATTTTAAGATGTAGATGACATAAGATTATTAGAAATATATCTTAGCTTAATGTGAACTAACAGTTTTTCAGTGAAAATAGGTTATTTTAATATTAATAAATGAATGGTTTATAAAAAGTGAATTGTTTTTTT
>NW_019416210.1:573740-579187 GCF_000390285.2 Anoplophora glabripennis | reverse complement strand
AGTGAAATTTCTGGCGTTTTTAGGTACTGAAATCTTTAAAAGTAAAACGTGTAGAACAAAAGTAAGCACAAAAATAAAATCCTTGATGTTTTGTTTATTCATTGTTACCATTTAAATTTACTCAAATAAAATAATAACTAAAAAAAAGCGTTTGTAAAACATGCGTTTGCTGTTATTCTAACCCCACATTTTAAGAATTATTTTCACGTACTTATAAATAAAAGTAAACAATTTTATATGTAGGACTAAGCAAGTAAATGTTATAAGAATATTTACATGTGGAATTATATATAAAAAAGTTAGTATTTTCGTAGATTTCAGTACCTAAAACCTTGATTGTTTGATCGTTTTTTGCACCTGTTTATTCGTTTTACTGCGGCGTCTTTGAAAATAGCCAGATGACATGACATAACATTCCTATAATTTGATAAGCTTTAGATTATTCAGTTATTAAATGTTTGAAATTATTTGTCTTTGCGGAAAACACTATTTAAAGAATATGGGGCCCTTAAGCAATATTTTTTGTAAAATTTAAAAAAATGCAGGTGTTTATTTACTGTAGAAATGTAGACTTGCTGCATACCGCTAAAATACATTGTTCCTTCTAAGAAAAATGTTAATTTTACAGTGCTGTCATCAATGTTAGTCTAATTAAACTTCACTTTTTGCTACGTTTGTAACTAAGTTAAATGTTTTTACGATTTAGACCCACTTCTCAGTTTTCTATGATTTACGTCGGTTTAAATTGTTTACAATTGGGAACAGGCATTTCTGTAGTATGCTAAATAATTTCTTATGTTATCAGTATGTTACTCCCAAAAGACAACTTATTGGAATGATTCAAGAACATTCTTTGTACTAAAATTGACTAAAATTTAAAATTTAAAGATGAAACAGTGGGAAAGTTCACATACAAAGATATTAGAACCCTTTAAAATTAGCCACAACCTCTCCATTTAGAACGTCACTAAAATTTAGAAATTACTTTGGTATTGTTAAGTTCATGTTTCTCTTCATTTTGCTAGTAGAATGAATTTTTAACAAATTGCAGTCCAATTTCAGGGCACCGAAATTGGACTTTATTTTCTTGGCATTTTAACTTCCTTCTCTTGCAGAACCAATGGCATTACAGAAACACCTATACATACATACCCACACACGTCAATAATATGAACTGTTTAAACTACTATTGATAAATCATATCCGGGGCTATTAAAAAACTCTAAAGAGGTCTAATAAGATAAAGATTCCAGAAGTTTTATTAAAGCTTAATACTAAAAGCTTTTATAAAACTTACCCTATTTATGAAGCACTTACTTTGTTTTCCTTGTGCAAACCTAGAGCGCTTAACAAAACCTATATTTGCTTTAAATAATAATCATTAAAGTAGGTTTACTGACTTTAATTTATTGTTACTTGTAGCACAACAAAATATCTTACACCATAAGGAGAGATCAGGTCAGGATAATGGTTTGTAAAAAGCGTCATTTTTCTGTTGAAATGTACCAGATTAGCATAAATTTAAAAATTCCTAAATTTTATAAAAATTATTGTTTTCTGGAAAATCAGTGTTTCGATTATGAACATTATAAAATCTAATTAATATAATTTGTAGTGAAATAATGTCTATCTATGTTTATACATTGTTTTTTCTAGAAAATGATTCAAAACAGACGACGCGTCATCAAAATATACATTGTAGAAGAATGGTAACTTTCGGAATAAAACCGTTTCATTTTCGTTAAAAACTCATTAGTATATTCAACTCTTATGAAAATATTACACGAAGAAATGAAAAACTCTCAGCATATAATAACCAAATATAAGGAGCTTCAGTTTTATTGCTTCTAATAGGCGATTCATTGTTTGGTCGTTTATTGTTATTCACAAAAAAAGAAAACAGATTTTTAAGAGAAAATTTTAATACAAGATACAAAAAATGTATATAACTACTTTATAAAGTATTTTTAAAACCATTTGAAGTATTAATAGTTTTATAATTGCTTGAATAGTACAAAATTTCATTCGAATGCTTTTTTATTAAGACCTAGATTAGCTATGCTTGTACGGAGGATTGGCACCCTCTGTGCATGTATGGTAGGGTGGAAGAATGTTGGCTTGGGTCAATGTGAGAGATTGACATCGGTTGGCATTTGACCACCCCCCTAATTAATGAGGTTAGGGCCTACCAACATAAGTCGTTCCTGGGCGCATATGCGGCCTGCTTAATAATAATAATAATAATATGCCGCCTCCTCTTCCGCACAAGTCTCCGACTTCTGGGCTAATTCTCGTGGTTAGAATGAGGGGTAGAGATATTATTATTATATTATTATTAATAAAGCTCGTATAAAATTACAGCAAGAGCTTACCATACAAATATATTTATTACGCAATAAAATTACCAGAGCTTTGCAAAATAGGCCTTGATTTATAGTCGTTGCCACAGTTGCTGCATTAAATATGTAGAGTTCAGGATTTTTCATGGAAACCACAAAATTCTAACCGAAATATAAGGTGAATTGTGGTGATAAAACGTGTAGAGCAAAATATATGTCAACAGCCATATTATACGCCAGACGTGAGTCAGGAATTCTACCCCGTTTCTCATTTTCTTCAAACAATAAACAGAATACGAAGCAATCACGCCCTTATAAGCCTGCATATGAGAGTGAAGAGGGCTATATGTTAAGCCATTGTGTTTATTTGATGAAGCTGCTGACCATTAGTATATCACTCTGAATAGAAAATCTATTGAACGGATTTTTCAAGGGTTTTACGCATGAAGTGATAAATATAGGTATGAAAAAATGTACGAAAACGTAAAAAAGTGATTAGCTTTATTAAATAACAGCCACATTGAATGTTGTTTGGGGTTGTGCCCGTTCTTTTTTGTGGATGTTTATATGTACTGAACTGAGTGATTTATACCAAGAGGCGAAAAATTAAGGACCTGGTTCAGAATTTAATTTTGAGAAAAAAAAACAAAGTACAATTTTTCCCTTCGTGTTTACAAAAAGTAGCAGTAGGTCATGTAAACAAAATAATTTAATCAAGGCAAGGGTTATACAAAAAGAAAACATAATTTTACCTTAAATGTTATTATAGAATACTCCATGGCCAGCGACGATATAAACCTGACAACGTATATTTAATGAATTAGTAACTACAGAAGTTCTTTGTTAGTTTGAATTTGATGGGCAGCGTTCATAACAATGTTTTGTAACTGTTCTTCATTGTTTATATATTCTGAATAAACTATTTGTTTTATGTCACCTCAGAAGTAATAATCTAGAGGATTAAAATCTATTTATCTAGCAGCTCACTCAACTATTCCACGTCTACCTATCCACCTTCCATTAAAACGGTTGTCTATTCTATCACATCTCTTGTGATAGCATATGCCGGAGTCTCATTGTGTTGATACCACATCATGCTGCTCAGTGCAAGCGGAACAGCTTTCAGTAACTCGTAGAAAGCATTTTGATTTTGTATTAACAGTACATGATCATTGTGATAGTTATTAATTCAATTTCTGGTCTTCGAACCACAAAATACAGCTAAGAAAATTGGAATTGCGTGGAAGGGTGCAACATTTCTCTATGTAAAGTCCTCCAAGTGAAGTTTTGAGACGGTTGTACCCAGTTCGTCAAGCGCTGCATCAGTTACTTCTTCTTTGCAATATTGTATCTTAAATTATCCATCAGTATGAGGTTAACAGTTCCACACTGTCGAAGTTTAGTTTAGTTTAGTTTAGTTTAGTTTAGTTTAGTTTAGTTTAGTTTAGTTCTGTTTAGTTTAGTTTAGTTTAGTTTAGTTTATTGGTGCCAGGTATACATAAGTATTTACACACGTCAAAAAATAAAGAAAGGGGAAAAGCGAATGAACATAATAATGAGGATAGAGTCCTATAGTAAGAGTAAGATTAAAATCAACATCTAAACATATAAAATCAAAATGTAAAATACACATACAAATTAGATACAATACAAACATTAACATAAATAGTCAAACGTAAAAATACACTAAAGACTGACAATTGGAATACATAGATGCAACATAATAAAATAAATAAAGCAACAAATAACTACAACAAGAATAGACTGAAAACAGATGGGATGCATCTACTGCATATTTATATTTAAAAATTCATCTATGCTATAGAAAGCATGTCTTAATAAAAATTGTTTCACGTTACGCTTAAAACTAATAAAATTCAAAGTTTTTATTTCATGTGGTAAAACGTTATACAATTTAACACCCCAGTATGCTGTTCCATTTCTTGTTCTACTAAGCCTCAGGTACGCATTATTAAGCATGTCTTTGTATCTAGTACCATGACAGTGAATTTCACTACGAGCTGGATACATTACGATATGACTCTTTACATACAGCAAACACTGTAATACAGGGTGGTCGCGATGTAATGGGCCAAAATTCATGACTAGATTCCTGACGTGAAAATATTGCGATTTAGACAAACTCACCTTAGTCCAAAAGTTGATACTTACAGAGATACAGGGTGTTTAATGCAAAATATTATTTTAGTTTTTTCTTATTTATTTCATAATAAATGCTCATATCGAGATGAAATTTTGGTGTTAGGGGTTTTCTGGGGCGAGAAATATATCCATGGTTTGCTTGTAGCTCATAGAGAGCGCCACCTGCGCTAGGTCGAATGCGTTGAAAACGACAGAACTTTTTTATTTTTCAAAAATCAAATTCTCAGGTAGCAAATTCTCATTTTACAACTTCTTTTACACAAAAAAGCTATACTTTTTGATAGTCGCTATCTTGCACTGTTCTCAAGATATTAAGCTTTGGTAATTCGAGTAATCAAAATAAGGTACGAATGTCAAAAAGAACAAGAGTTTATTTCAAATAATAAATTGTGATGAACAATTGAATATCGAATATTACAATAAATGTTCAACATGTCCGCCTACAACTGCAATACATTTATTAACGCGTTTGTTCAAAGACTGCCGTATTTTAAAATAGAGATTCTTGTTACGAAATGATTAGGCGGCATTTACAATTTTCTGCCATAGATCTTCGCGGGTGTTTATAGTTTCTCTATAGACAACTGATTTCATGTAGCCCCAGAAACAAAAATCCATAGGATTAATGTCAGGACTACGAGGAGGCCATAATATTCGACTCCCACGACCGATCCAACGATCCGGAAAAATGTGGTCAAGATAGTTCCGTACTCTGACAGAATAATGAGGGGGAGCTCCATCTTGCATGAAAAATAGATTTTGCCGTGTATTCAGTGGTAAATCGTCGAGGTAGTCAACTAAATGGTGCTGCAGGAAATCTAAATACAAGTCACCATTTAGATTTGGAGGAAGCTCATGTGGACCCAAAAGGTGATTTCCTATGATTCCGCACCAAACATTTATCTTAAATTCATGTTGGAAGTGACGCTCACTGACTACGTGAGG
>NW_019416210.1:563502-573221 GCF_000390285.2 Anoplophora glabripennis | reverse complement strand
GTCTAAACATACAAAATCAAAATGTAAAATACACATACAAATTAGATACAATACAAACATTAACATAAATAGTCAAACGTAAAAATACAGTAAAGACTGACAATTGGAATACATAGATGCAATATAATAAGATAAATAAAGCAACAAATAACTAAAACAAGAATAGACCGGAAACAGATGGGATGCATCTACTGCATATTTGTATTTAAAAATTCATCTATGCTATAGAAAGCATGTCTTAATAAAAATTGTTTCACGTTACGCTTAAAACTAATAAAATTTAAAGTTTTTATTTCATGTGGTAAAACGTTATACAATTTAACACCCCAGTATGCTGTTCCATTTCTTGTTCTACTAAGCCTCAGGTACGCATTATTAAGCATGTCTTTATATCTAGTACCGTGACAGTGAATTTCACTACGAGCTGGATACATTACGATATGACTCTTTACATACAGCAAACACTGTAATATATATACACAAGGGAGTGTTAGAATTTTCAACAAAATAAATTGCTGTCTACAGTCATCTCTGAATTTAAGTCCTGATATTATTCTTATAGCTTTTTTTTGCAAGCTGAATACACTACAAGCTGAAGTAGCATGACCCCAGATTAATATGGCATAAGATAAAACAGAATGAATGAGGCCATGGTATGCTGTTATCAAAGTTGGTACTGATACTTGATGAGTCAAATTACGTAGCAAATACAGATTTTTTGATAATTTGTTGCAAACATACGTTGTATGGTGATTCCATAATAGCTTAGGGTCTAGATATACTCCCAGAAATTTGACAGATTTCGGATTTTCCAAGAGATCAATATCCCGCAAACTAAATATCATGGTTTCTGTCTTAGTTTGATAAACATCGAAAGATACACGACGAGGGAGCTGATGTCCATTCGGGAACATTCTTTGATACTCTCGCTCGACAACTAACTGGAGCAAAATAATATCTGCAAACTCTTCGGCGTTCGTCATAATAAAAAATAGGTATACAGTAACAGAACAATATAAAATATACTAATGGAGGAATATGAAATACAGTGTACGTCCAAGATAATCAAAACTGTGATTTATTTTCCTATTAATCAAAGAAAACTAACGCCATGTCCTGGTTGCGTGTCTTCGGTAATCAAAATTCTGATCTAAAAAGAATTATGCCGTAAAATGTAATTTAAAGAGATGTAGCTAGCGTCTTCTAGCAGATAGAAAAACAAACAATACTGACACTTTTAGTATACTCAGAAATTTATCAGAACCAAATTTTAATGCAATACATTGTTCTTTGGAAAAGATATGACTAAGACTTTATAAAATCATCTTTAACGCCTTGTATTTCAAAGAAAAAAATTGTAGGAAATTTTTTGATATTATATAACCGTTTACTTTTGCACTCATTTCCGCAACACTTTGTATAATTGTAAATATAAGTAATGCAATTCATATTATCAATCAGCTACGAAATGTTTACATTCTTTAACAGTTTCATCTTTGGTCAACAGTCAGTAATAATGTACTTGTTGAAAATAGGTAGTTAGAGGTAAAAAATTCATTTGTTCCAATTACTGATATATTATTACATATTATAAAAAGTTCATTAAAATTTAATTATATGTTATGTCATTAAAAATTATTAAAGATTGGGACACATTATTAATACGTGTTGTGATGACACGTGTGAATACGTCACAACACAATTGATAAGCTGATTTTATTTGTGACACTCATATTTTGAAAGTACAAAACACATAGATATCTGAAGTTATCCGCTATAGATCTTACCAATTTGTGATTATATGAATCATAAAAAAATGGAGAAAGTTAAATTTGATATGGACTTTTGGGATAAAGAACGTTAGCTGTTACTGAATCATTGTTTCTCTTCATGAAGTGTCCATTAAGAACTGTAAAAGTCTAGTAAATGATCATATGCTCGAATTAAATATAAAAAATCATTCTGATTTCTTATGTATGTAGATCTTCTGAAACAACCTCTACGTTTTAAAAATGTATACCTAATGAAACCGATTGATGTCTTAACACTTTGACGGCTGTTTGGCACTGCCTGATATTAACAACACGTGCTGTATCGTGTATAAGTGTGTATTGACCTTCTAGTAACACATCAGAATAATGGGTAGGCTGTTATTTAAAGTACCATAACTAACACATATTTCTGTAAGACGTGTTATCACGTTTTAACAATGTCCTATGTTTAAATAAGTTCAAAACTCTAGTAAAAATAGACACATTTATGTAAATTCATAATAAATCCCTTACAGAATATAAATTAAAGTTCTGAGAAAAGGAAGTTTATGCAAGCAGATACAATTTTTTGAAAGTTGAAATTTCGCTTTTTTATTGAGACAACTATTTGAGATTCCTGAAGATGTCTCAAAGGGGCGAAATGTCGGTACTTAGAAAATTGGTTTTCATAAACTTCTTTTACCAGAACTCCCACTTAGTGATGTAAATGGTAAAATGACAAATTATTACTTACATAAATTACTGTAAAATTACCGTAATATTACGCACCGCGAGATAACGGATGTAATTTATGTAATTTATGTAATTTTTGTAACTTACGTAAATTACGTAATTTACTGTAATTAATGTTAATTTACACTTAATTTTAAATATCGCGCCAATTTCAATTTTGACATTTAAGGTTTTATAACCTTTCTTTTATTTTAGCAATATTAGCATTCATTCTGAAGAGTATGGTGATAGTGAGGATGAGGACCAGGATTATACAAGCTCTAATAGCTGTTTTACATTGACAATTTATTCATGAATAAATTTAACGAAGTTCTTCATGAATTAATTCACGAATTTATTGGTAAACAGTGTGGTTTTACACTGCTACAGATTTTGTCAAGTTTTTTGACGCATAAATCAGTTCTACCAACAAATCAAAGAAGCAAATAAACTTCAAAAATGTCACCTTTCCACTCATAATTGTAGTGACACAACAGCGGTACCGTTTTGATACATATCATATAAACATTAGTTTTTGTAAGTAACAAATTAGTAAAAACAATGCAAAACTAGTATAGTCTATAATATATAAAAATGCTTCCACAGCTTGAAGAAGTTCTACTTTATTTAAGAAGAGGCATGTGGTTGAAGTACGACGGAGCTCCACCGCATTTTTCTTGGCCAGTGCGTGCATATTTAGATGCAGTTTTTCCAAATCGCTGGATTGGCCATGTAAGCATTTTTGCTTGGCCATCCAGAAGTCCGGACTTCAATCCTCTTCATTTTTCTATTTGGAAGAATTTATTAGTTCGTTTGAAGAGTTGAACGAAGTCAAACGCAATCCCAATATGTTGTTTCAAACTCGAAGATCTCTCAGAAAACGTTGTGTAATGTGTGTAAATGTCAACGGTGGATTCTTCGAACACTGACTTTAAATCATTATTACGAATTTCATTTGTTTTATTGTTAGGTAATTGTTATAATAACATGAAGAAACACTTGGTTTGTTTCGCTTTTAATTTATCGTATTATCAAAACATAGTGTTCGTTAAATCGATTTTTTTCGAAAACGGATAGAGATACCGAAATTAAACAAGAGTACATAATTAATGGAAAAATGATAGCTCTCTCAGGTTTTGAATCAAGTTTCATATTAAATATACAGGGTAAAAAGTTATTTACTAAATTTTCTGTAAAATTGGTCGTAAGTGGCGCCCTCTATGAGCAATGCTGAAATTACAGCACGCATCTTATTCGTCGCCTAAAAAAATATAGTTTCACAAATTTTCAAGTTCCTAACCTACATATTTTCAGAATCATCGCAAAAAAACGATCTAAAATTTTAACTTTCAACGCCCTGTATTTCCGAAACTATCAACTTTCGGATAAAACATGTTTGCGCCAAAGGTCACCATTTCACGTGTAGTATCTTCAACTTTCGACTTTCCCATTGTTAATGAATCACCCTGTATAGGAAACTAGACGTGTTACGATTATGGGGTAAACAGTCTATTAACAAATACGGCCAAAAGAAATTGATTTAAAAATTTTCAAGTTTGTAACTTCACCGCTAGGGGGCGCAATATTACAGAAAATTGTCTTTTTTTTTGTTATTAGGTACCATAGCAACGCCAGTATGAAGGACGGCATTTTGAAATTTTTAAATTGTCATAACTTCTAAATGACTTAGTCAAACCTTATGCAAGCTTGACTACACCTTAAAAAGTACGAATAAATTGTTCAACACTTCTCTTTTGTTAAAACGAGTCTATACCCAATTGTGTTGAAATAATAATAGTATTTGTTGAGTAATATTCGCTCAATTTATTTGTTAAACTTTATCCAGGTCGCTCTCTGTCAGTAGATACAAAACATTATTTTGTATACGAGGGCGATGGTAATTAAAACATTACACGCTTTGTGTTCCCCAGTTGTCTCACCTACATATGCCGATGAGAACTAATAAGTTCAAAACCGGACGATGGTGGACCGGATTTTAGTCCGCGGAGTAGTTGTTTACCGCAAAATAACATTAGTTACAAACATCTTTTTGTTACGAAGAAATATTAGTGTTCACTTTGCATAGAATTTATATTTTCCTACATAGAGCTTTGCAGCTGAAGTAAAAAAAAATCAATTTAGAATTATATTAAGAAATTATAAATGTAATGATTCAACAATTAAGTGTCTACTCTATATAATTATTCCATTATTCCATTCCATAATTATTCCCAATGTATTTACATATTTATGAAATTACTTATACAAAATATATTTGAGAATATAAGAGTTACTACCAGTTTTTTTTTTCATTTATTGAAATAAATGAAGAAATACTGAATTGTGAATTCAATTATTGCAATATCAAATATTTCTGATGTATATAATATAAAAATAATACAGACGTACTGTTACCACTTTGTTTTCTTGTGGGTGAAAGCGACTTATTATATTTATGAAATTACATATCTCCCAAATGTTAATTCATAATGTTTCTGGTACTTAACCATAATTTCAAAACCGTATCATTTTATGTCATCAGCGTCTAGACAAGCCAGTTGGCATCAGCATCTTTGTGTAGGAAGCTAACATACCAGGGTTCGACCTCATTACCTAGTAAAGCTCTAGATATGCCAAAAGTTGGGGGTTTTCTTTCTACGCTATGTCAGGAAGTTTAAAAATATCTGTAGGTTAAGACAAAGTGGAGGTTCGAGGCTATATCCAGATTAATGTTGTCGATATTTTAGGGTCTGGTGGAATTTTCAGGGATAAGAATACGTCTTACATAATCATTAAAGAAAATGTCCATTATCGTTATGAATGCCAGAGTTATTTCCAATTTTATTATAAATTAAAACATTAACAAAATAGGAGATTTCTGTAAAAGATTGGTTCGAGAGCAACACAATAAAATAAAGCTTGTTCTGTAAAATTTTCGCAAGATATCAGGAAATTAATTCCACTTAAAAAGTTTGGGGTAATCAGGTTATATAAATATCGAATCAATGTATTACGTCAAATAATTCAAAATTATATCAATTTTAGTCATTCTGGGAATAGCCTTTACGTGAATAAGATCCGTTTTGCAGAAAATTTTATAAATTGCCTTTGAACCATGTACTTCTGTTTGTACCTACAGTTCACGAAACAGGAATTAAATTTATGTATAGAAAATAAGTATTTTATATTTATTATTTATTTATGTATCAATTGTAGGTATTTATTTGACTCGGTCGATAGCCGCACGGTTTAAGGCGTCAGTACTTAAATCGTGTGCAAATTTCTGCCCGGGTTCGATTCCCGCGGCCGGTAGACCGTAGATTAGCTATGCTTGTACGGAGGATTGGCACCTTCTGTGCAGGTATGGTAGGGTGGAAGAATGTTGGCTTGGGTCAATGTGAGAAATTGACACCAGTTGGCATTTGACCACCCCCCTAATTAATGAGGTTTTCCAGATTCCCTCATTCCTGCACTGAATGGTGGTTAGAGCCTACCAACATAAGTCGTTCCTGGCCTGCCTAATAATAATATGTCGCTTCCTCTCCCGCACAAGTCTACGACTTATGGGCTAATTCTCGTAGTTAGAATGAGGAGTAGAGATATTATTATTATACAGATTTTATAATTTTTACTATACACTTACTATACACATAGTTGTATAAAATTAAGAATTTCCTTTGGCTGTAAATAATTTAAAATTCGACAAACTACAATGAAATCCTAGTGCCGCTAATCTTGCGATTTCGATACCATATCTTTCTTTCGAAGGAAGTAGGTACTAAAAATCGACCTTTCACAAGTGTTTATCAACTTTGTGCTATCAGCATTAGCTGCTTATTTCCCTTCATTTTTTTTTTTGTTTATCGAAAACACGTTTTCTCGCCTTAATGAATGCATTTTTTATGCCCCACAGGTCAATCTGTGCCTGGAGCTTTGTGGGGAAAAAACAAGAAGAGATTTCTTTGTCAGAAGTAGAGCTAATCCTCGTTCAACTTTAATAAATACAAGAGATATTTATAGATTATTGATTGGAATACTATACTGGGTACTAAGATTTACTATCTAAATATTATCATCACATTTTTTATTTCTTGGAAAGTTATTGACGATAAAGATAACATCGATTGACTATGTCTAGTCATCTTAATTCTAGCAACAATTTGTACAATAATTAATCTCAATAATATGACGGAACTGAAACCTTTGACTGAATATACCAGAAATTTGAGACTAGAACTGAAATTTCAAAATTTCGAACCACTGTCACTACATCAACTGCATAATAATCGACATATACACTGTGTCCCAAAAAATCATATTTTTTTCCAGTTCAGATTTTAATAAAGAGGGCCGCTTGAATGGCCACCGTGCTCCCCTGACTTTACCCCACTAGATTTTTTTTGTTGGGTTATCTAAAAAGCAAAGCATATGAACAGACCTGATACTATCGAAGCACTGAAAAATCGTATCAGAGAAGTTCCAAACATAGCACCAAATGTTATTCAAAATGTAATTGATAACTCTTTGAGCACCGAATTGGACATTGTGCAATGGTTAACGGGAGTCTCTTTGAACATTTGCTGTAATAAAATAAAAATTAGTACTAAATTATTGTTTTCATTTAATTCCTCCATTTTTTGACAATCTTATATCGCTGAATTCGCCTTTAGAAGGGCTGTTTATTTATACTATAAAATATAGAACGTCCTATTTAAAAATATGTTATAGGTCTGTCAAACATGGCTCAAAAATAGAAAATATCGCAGAAAAGTGGTGAGAGTTGCTTTCGCTGTACAGCAAGAATAAAACGCTCTCTCAACGGTAATAATAAAGTATTTTATTGTAAACTAAGTTGTATAGAAAAAGACGTGTTGACAGGGTGAGTGTTCGTTGGAGAGTCTCTGTGTGAGTGTGTGTGTGGAGTCGGTCGTAGGTATATGAGTACGCATTTGGTCGCCGGTGCCAGCCCGCCGTAGACCCTTCCCGGAACGTTGGTGCGTCCGGCGGCGCTCTTGACGTAATGCTTAAAATGGGTCACTTGCGAACATGTGTACCCACAGTAGCAATTTCTGTTTACTAATTAACCTGTTTCAGCGATTTTTTTAAATTTCAACTGGAAAAAAATATGAATTTTGTTTCATCATTTTGGAACACAGTGTATATCGTACTACAATTATTTTCTATATTTTCCCACAAAAAAGACCACTACTAAACTTTATGCTGCATTTGATGTAAATTTATATAATTCTAAATATTGTCAAAAGTTGTTTGTTCCTACTGAACGTGTGGAAAGTTACATGAAACTCATTTTACAATAGGTAATGAATAATATCGATTTAAGTATGTGAAGTACCTATAGCAAATGTCCTATTTCCCTTTTACAAGCTAGGAGCGAAATGAAATATTTAATATCGTTGCTAAAAGCGGGTTTCTCTATGTATAAAACTCATTTCAAATACATCACGTAACTTTGCCTTAGGGCAAAAAATATATGGAATTTCTGGGAAAATTCCAAACAGAATTTGAAATATCTTTGTGTGGATTAGGTATGATACCCTCGTATTTCCAGTAAAAAATAATTATTATATTTAACCATCTTAAAAAAGCACTCACTTGAAGTTTATATTAAATTCTCAAGAGGTACTTAGGATGCGCTATTTTCTTAGGAAAGTAGGGCATTGCATATCTCTATTTGGGTATTGACGTGGTTTTCACTGAAATATTGAACAAATTCAAGTTCGAGAAACGTGAAATTGTTCTCCTTCTGAAATAAATAAATGACAAAAAAATTTAAGACTTATTCTTCAACAGAAATCCTTCGTGTGATTGAACGAAATCTCGATAGGTAGAAAGAGATTTGCTATAATATTCTCTTCGATTCTCGTCTCCTTTACAAATATACGTCTCCAGCACGTACAAAATAGATTTATTTACTTTTCAGACGCAAGCACAACTTTCTTTAACACGTGGATTATTTTATGTTTATTGAAGCGAAACTATTTCAAAAAAAGTATTGAACTTACTTCAAGTGAAATTGTTTGAAATTTTAAGACAGCAATATAAATTAGGAATAGTTTTACAAATAACAATATCGTCCATTTAGTAATATCTAACAAAGATTAGTAAATAACAAACCTATGAAACCTCTTTACCAAAAAAGAAATAAGTAGTGTAATCAAGATGACAAAGGATGGTATTCGTTTTGTTGTATACACCGTGTACCGTTAACTGTTTGAAACTACCTGGTAATAGAATACTTTAACCTTCCAGTCGGAACGCTTTAAGTTGTAACACCAAACGGGGCGCCGGGTCTTAGAGACCCGTAGCCATTATTTTTTTGGAAAACAATTTTTTTGTCAATACGACATATTTATACAATAGAACTAATCTTTATTTACATTATTAATACAAAAAAAACTTAAGTTATGAAAATCAAATACATAAATTATATTGTAACAAAAAACAGTGCAAAAAAACATGCGGATGCAAAAAAAAATACGAAACGAAAACTTATTTTTTTATATATAAACATATTACAATAAAGTAAAAAATTAATGTTTATTGATTTTGGCAATACTTGAGCATGTTGGACACCAAGCTTGAAGATGACTTAGACTCATAGATCCCATAGACGACGGAATCGTTCTTGTTCTGCCTCGTAACTCATTATCTAAATCAAAAATTAAAATATTATATATATTTTTGAAAAATATACTTTACACCATAATGTGCCTAATTTTACTAAAAAATTACAATATTGTAATAAAGAAAATTAAAACTTACCACAGAAATAAAATTGTTTCAAACCGGGGCGCCGAGTCTCACAGACTTATCGTACAATAAAAACTAAATTACAAGGACTATATTTTTACCACTTGCTACAATTAAACTAACGACTGATGTGGGAAGGTACTGGAACCTACAGCATTGCACGAAGTTTTTCCGAGATTTGCTTTCCGAAAGGCCGGCGCCCCGACTGGAAGGTTAAAAAAAATAATTAAAAATTCAATGCAGCAAATCATATTTAATTTATCTGTCCATATTTATAACGACGACCACAACAAGAAGAACCACAACAACAACAACCACAATAACAACCACAACAACAACAACCACAACAACAACAACAACAACAACAACAACAACAACAACAACAACAACAACAACAACAACAACCACAACAACAACAACAACAACAACAACAACAACAACAACAACAACAACAACAACAACAAC
>NW_019416210.1:528866-562545 GCF_000390285.2 Anoplophora glabripennis | reverse complement strand
AGTATTACACAAAATGTTTTACAGAATGTATTTAATAATATGAAAAGAAGAATTAATACCTGCTTGAACAACAATGGACATCATATTGAACATTTATTGTAAAAATATAGATATTTTTATGGATTTTATGTAATTTTAAGGTAAAATATTCAATAAAATGTGAAAAAATTCCAATTACTCTGTTATTATATATTGCATGTAACTGTTGTTTATTGCTCTCGGTCATACAGACAATCCTACCATCTAACATAATCAAGCACTTCCAACTGCTTGCATTTGCTTGAAGCAAACTTTTTTAAGACACTTTTCCTGAATTTCGACAGCTAACTAAAATGTTCAGCATAAATTTTTGGGCTGGATCGCTTGCGCTGGATATTCAGAAGTGTGAAAGCAGTAGCTGCAAAATAGTCGTCTTATAAGCATACAGCAGTTTGCTTTGATGAAAAACAGCAGCTTGCAGCGTATCGCTGTATAGCTGAATCGTCTTAGATGCCAAGAATGTAGCCACAATAGTGCTTCTCTTTTAAAATTAACTCAAAACTTTTTAAAAATAAAATCGCTGAAGCACTTACAGTCGTTATTCAAAATTAGCTACATCAAACTTTGATTTAAAAGTTTTTCTAATTGTAAATGAAATAAGAATTTTGGAAAAGTTAGGCTAAACCTACATTTGATTCTGTCATCCTCTTTAATAATAATAACAATAATAACATTTATTGGTCCATCAGTATTGCTTAATTTGTGAAATAACTTTGATTTTTGTTAAATAATTGATATTTTTATTATGAATTTCCATTTTGACAGTAACCTAATTTATTTGACGTTTGAACGTAATTATTTGTTTACCATTAAAATCCCTCAACCTGCGCTCATGATTCTAGTATTGGTATCAAAAACTGGTATGCCGCACATCAAAAATCAGTATGAGGCGGCACGGTCAATCATTCTCGATCACCCTGTACAATAAAAACTAAATCACAAGGACTATATTTTTACCACTTGCTACAATTAAACTAATGACCGATGTGGGAAGGTACTGGAACCTACAGCGCTGCACGAAGTTTTGCCGAGATTTGCCAAACACTTTCCGAAAGACCGGGTCTCAGAGACCCGGCGGGTGCCCCGACTAAGATCCGATGGACAGCTGTCTCCCGGATGCTTGGGCCAGAGAGTTTGAAATTTAGGTTTATAGACATTTAATGCTCGCTTTGCTCGCCTGTCTGATTTTTTGGGCGCGTGTAACTTGCCCCCGCTTCGATCGGTTCATGCCATTTTTTTGTTTTCAGGTTTTCAACAAATAAAGCCTGTGCCTGTGCTTTACCCATGCATTTTTATAATATATGATAACAGCAAAATTGGTACAATATCGACACAGTTGGCATTGGTGTCGGTGTACAGCCGGCTTTATATCTGATGATAACTTTAATTAAATGCCTAAATCTTCGTACGTAAATCATAATTTGCTTATTTTTTTCCTTTCAAAATTATCAACATGTAGGACAATGTTGCAATAAAAATCAAAACTAACTTTATAAAGCCTTGCTGAAATAGGAAATACTCACATGTGTTACATTAAGTTTCAGAATGGCGCTATTTGTTACAGCAATCCTGAAGGAAAGTTTTAGTGCCTGTTTCGACTTAGAATCACTTGGATCTTCACATCTAATCAAATCTACAAATAAAAATTAAAGTTTTGTATGTATTATAAAATTATTTAATGCGTATTTCTTTTACAGAAAATTATTTTAAAATTTATTTAAATTTTGGTTGTTTATGAGAATATTTTGTGTAATCTAAAAATTGCATACAAATTCACAGCCACAAAAAAAAGTAGTCTGTACGTTTCATGCGACATATGTTATCCATAGTACTTTTGCCTCCTGATCACGGTGTCAGAATTGAGCTATCACATCACAGGAATTTCCTAACCTCAAAAAACAGGTCAAATATAGCAAAAATTCACGAAAAAGTGCTAAGAAAAATACAAAAAAATTTTCTTCTATATTCAAATGTTCATTATATGGTTAAGACCTCGCCGAACGTGAATCTGCGGTCAGAATTAATGGTTCTTTTTCTAACCTAAAAAAAAACGGGTCAGATATCTCGTATTTTCAAAAAATAACAGATTCGCGGTCGCTGATCACGGATCCAAGATCAGATTTACAAAATTCGTTTTTAAAAATGTAATCAATTGCCTATGTACTTTATTACCTGAGATTAGACAGAAAAACCATTAATAAATATTTTACAGAAAAAATATAGAAAAGATATAGCCGAAAAAAGAAGGTTAAAACATGATTACGTACTCAGGTTATAAAGAAAACAAAAGCATTACAAACTAAGTTTCATAATTCTGGCCTCGAATTTCGAAAATTTGGTCGGCCATCTTGGATTCGCCATCTTGAGTTTTGCAAAATTTACCTCGGATCCGTGACCAGCGACCTCGAAAGCCCCCGTATACCAAATTTGGCGCGAACGTTATTTTTTGAAAATTTGTGCGACCATCTTGGATCCGCCATCTTGAATTTTACTAAATTGACCTCGGGTCCGAGATCAGAGACCCCGAAAACTCCCGTATACCAAATTTGGCGCGAATCTGTTATTTTCTGAAAATTCGTGATATTTGACCCGTTTTCTTTTGAGGTTGGAAAAAGAATCATAAATTCTAACCACGGATTCACGTTTGGCAGGGTGTTAACCATATAAATGAACATTTCAATATAGAACAAAAAATTTTGTATTTTTCCTTGCATTTTTTCGTGAATTTTTGCTATTTTTGACCTGTTTTTTGAGGTAAGGAAATTCCTGTGATGTGACAGCTCAATTCTGACAACGGATTCATCAGGAGGCAAAAATACTACGGATAACATATGTCACATGAAAAGTACAAACACCTCTTTTTGTGTGGCTGTGTTATCAAACGGTAGTGGGTTATTTATTTATTTATTTATTTATTTAGACAAATTTCACCCTATACGCGTTGATACGCAAAATTGATTCTTAACTTAATTGTAGGGTTCAAATGGGGACAATTGAAAAATGACTTTGAACTTGATCCTGAAGTCGATTTTCAAGGACGTTTGAAGGTCAACTTTGTTCTTAATAGAAGCCATTATTTTTGACCGCGATTCCCGAAAAATAAAAAAAAATCATGTTCGGATTCATAGATCTCACTTGTAGATCAAAATTATCTACACAGGTAATTGCAGTAAAATATCAGTCTTCAAGAGTGACGAAAATCTCTTACTCTACTTTTAGCTCACCCAGAAACAACTACGTGCATGTAGTAGAATTATATTTCCTTTGGGGTGTTTAATTAGAGTCCCTTTGCCTCTCTCTTCTTAAGATACTTAATTGGAATTAGTCCACTTACCTTTCACTTTTTATGTTGCTTAAGTAGAGTGCATTCTCTTGCTTCTCTCAGAATTAAAGAAAATCGTCGAAATTACTTCCATTTTGCTGGATACGTAAATTAATTTTACCCCGAAAGCGCTAAACTGTTCTTAATAATACAACCTTTGGGATATTTTGGCAGGCTGTTCCGATTATGTCCATCACATTTCCTCTAGTGGTTCTAGCTTGTTCAAAGACAATGGCTCCATAAATTAAAATTCCGCAAAGTCAAATCTTTAGATATTGGTGACCATGGAATTGCTCTGTCACGTCCATTCCACCTATTATGGAAGCAGTTATTCAAATGAGCTCGAAGTATCCTGGCAATGTATGGTCTACCATACAATTGAATCCACATTGTTTATCTGGTATGTAAATCAACAACTTCCAGCAACAATGGTAGCTCCTCCCTCAGCAAAAAAAAATATCTTTTTAAGAAGTAATGACCAATAAGATAACAATTATTATGATACCACACCACATATTAATGCCCCAAAAACGTTGGTTGTCTACGTGAATGTACCAATGAAGATTAAAGTCTGTTGTTTCATCTAAAAACACAAAGTAACGAAAAAAATCTTCATCGTTCGTGATAATTTCTTCTGCTCCTTAGTAAAACTCTATCTGGAGCCTTGTATCATTCGGTGTAAGCGCCTGTGATATAATAATATGGATGGAAAGTTGGCTCCTCAATATTCTCAATGCAGATGTCTAGATACGCCAGATTGTCTTTCAATGTCGTACCTGCTAATGTCACGATTCACGTGAATCATCGCCAGAATAACCAATATACGAACGACACTTTGATCATAATCTCTACAAAATTCTCAATACAAAATGCTCATTGTTGAATTGTATATGTACAAATTTTTGACAAGTACAGTATTTTGATAGTAGTACTAAATTGACATTAAACAAATTATTTGTATAAATCTTAATTGATGCAGTTTTTTATTTAATTACATATTTACATTACAGTTTAAAAATGATCGCCTTACTGCTAAAAATGTTGTCACCGCCGCGCGCCGTATTTGGTTGTGAAAATTCTAAATATTTGGAATAATTCAAATTTCGGGGCTGAAAACATGCACAGGTATTGAATTTTAGAAACCGCGAGAGTTGCATTAACCAAATTTGGGCAGGACATAGCTAATACAATGCGAAACATCGCCTTAAAATTAAAAATGTTGTCACCGTCGTTCTTGGTAGTGAAAACTAGTAATATTTGAAATTATTCAATTTTCGTGGCTGAAAACATACATAGATATTGAATCTTCCAAACCGACAGAGTTGCACTAACCAAATTTGGACAGGAAACATTGCCATACTGTTAAAAATGTTGTCACTGCTGTTCTTGGTGGTGAAAATTCGATATATTTCAATATTCAATATTCAATTATATTATTATTATATTCAATTTTCGTGGCTGAAAACATACACAGGTATTTAATTTTCGAAACAGAGAGAGCTGTACCAAAGTTTACAGAATAAATATTTCTGTAAACTTTGGCTGTACCAACCAAATAGACACCTGATTTTCTCCGCAGAATTAAAAACAACTTCCTGGAGGTATTGTTCTATCCCATATAACTACGTCATGAATCCAGTTTTTATCTTCACAGTATCGTTTCCTTTATTTTTATTCTGCAAAGAAAATTTAAGAGTTTAAAAATTAAACTTCTGTAACTCCATGTAGACTGATAAACAAATAGAACACAGAATGTAAAGTTTACTCATACTTTTAAATTTCTGATTCTGCCTTTTACATTAATTTTGTGCCGGGAAAACGGAAAACTTTATAGCAGATCTACCCAATTAAACCAAACCTTATTTAAAAAGGAAGTGCTCGGATAAAGTTTGCTTAGGCTTTTGGCTAACTGAAAGTTGGTAGCGACAATGTGTAAACAACAAGTAAAACACGCTAACTATATCTCTCATTCATCACAGGAACCGGAAATTTAATCTAGATCGAGTCCAATGTCACCATGATTTACTGCGAATACTGGGCAGTAAAGTAATATACCTAGTGTTTCATTTACAACTTTCTGTTTAATTCACAAATAATAAAATTGTTATGAAGAAGTTGATATGATCTAGAACGCATAAACTGTAATGATTTGTTTACAGACAAAAAAAACAACGCAGAGATATTTGTAGTTAAATATTTATTTACTTATTTATTTATTTATTTATTTTGAAATATGTTGTTAAAAAGAAAAGGACAGAGTGAGTGAGAGAAGTAGAAAAAGTAGAAATACGAAATACTGGATTTTTTAACATTTGGACAACATTTGTTAATGCCTACTACTGTGATTATTTTTGCTTCTAAAATTTAAGAAATCGTTTTAGCTATTTTTAAAAAGATATGATACTACGTCGCCGGTTTAGACTTCTTGAAGTTCCAAGAGGCACTATTTTACTAAAAATACAAAGAACATATACAGGGTGTCCCGGAAGTGGTGGGCAATCTCTTGGATATGGATAGATGATAAAATAATGTCACAAGTTCATATAAAAATTTTTCCTCCGGGTTCTGTAACTATTGTATTTTTCAATAAATTTTAAAAATTTTTTGGCTGGATCTATAATTTTTGAAGCTGCTTTGGATGATAATATGAAATCCTCGATAATAATTATGAGGGCCCGGGGGCAAAGCACCCCCCACCAAAATTTCTAGAAAAAAATTTTTTGTTCCACTATACCCCAAATTTTCCATCATTTTATAAAAATTTATGGTATTTTACGTAAAAAAGGTATACTTGTTGAATATCCATAAAATAGATATTTTTTTAGATAAACCCGTTTAAAGAGGAAGGTACCATTTAATTTGAGACATTTTATTTAATTGAAACACAGATTTAATCGTGGTTGGCTTTGACATGTCAGAGTATGTCAAAGGCAATTAAATTGTCAAACTTGTCAAATACGTAGTTTTAAATCTAAGACTCATCTCGTAACTCATAATTTGTTATAAAATATGGAGTATTCCAATGAAGAATATGCTGATATACATTTAATGTACGGGCGGGCTCTTTGTAATGCTTCGGCAGCAAGAAGATTTTATCAGCATTCTTATCCTAATAGAAGGATTCCGGATCGCAAAACTTTCGAACGTTACAGCAAAAAAAAAACATTTTTAATTCTCAACTTCAAGAGCTAATAACTCTACTGGGTGAGCCCGGAGGAAAAAAATTTATATGAACTTGTGACATTATTTTCTCATTATCTATCGATATCCGAGAGATTGCCCACCATTTCCGGGACACCCTGTATTTCACACAAAATTTTTGAAGAAAAGAAGGCACTAAGAATTATGTTAAGCTTTCATTTATCTTGCATCTCCATCACTGTAAGTTCAAATAAATTCTTTGTTATATGATTTTTTACAAAAAAATAATCTATAGATCTGCACCAAATTTCATTTGGATCTGATAAGCCATTTTGGATTTAAAAATGTGTTTAAGCTGTGCATTTTCATCACCTTGAAACTAATTTATTGATTTTTTTTAGTTACTATGTTCACGGGGAAATTTATGCTTAAAATAATATGTTCCGTCTCCTGTTATGATATTTGATCCAATTTTTTTTTACATCACTTATTTGAAGGACATTTTTCAATTTTTTATTGTCTTTTAGAATATTTTCTGTAAAAATATAAAAAAATATTAAATAATATATACGTCATGTTTTCGCCTTAATATAAATAGTAAACGCGGTATTTGCTTTTTTTTATTAATTAATATTTTTCTAGTAGGTACATATATTTAACTTTAGTATTAATTGCCAGTGATAAATATTCAACTCGTTATTTAAATGAAAACTGAAAAAAGTCAATAATTTCTGATTTTAATTACAAATGTACTTTAATATTTTATATATTTCTAACGAGCTAAATAACCTAATTATAACACAGATATGAAATTTTTTACATTTTAATGTTCTAAGTCTATAATACATTTTCATCCTTAGACACCTGATATTAGTATTAATAATAACTGTTAATTACTACAAACATCCCTAACAAATAAACACATCATACATCTTTTAACGATAAAAGTATATCTTTAATGTTGGAATAAGTTGTATATTTAACTTAAATGTCAAATTCAGGTTAGCCGGCTATTAAATTTATCCTCCAACATAGAGACTAAACAAACAGGAACGTCATTAAGAATGTAGTCCGACGTAATAATTATTCTCCTTCTGTAGTTAACCTTTAAATTATAGGGAAACTAGGAAACGTAGTTAGATTAAAATATGTTCGAATTAAGCCGAATATTAAAATTAATACTTTCGGAAAACTTTACAATCCTTACGAATGCAATTGCACACAGCATAAACTATATACAGGCTGTTACAAATTCGCTTCTCACTACAGGAATCTCGGAAGTGAAATCTCCAGTACTGAGTTTCTCCAAAAGTTGCAATGCTTCTGGCGGATGAACCATAAACTATTCTTTTTAGAACAAGCATAGGCGTCTACCTGACCCTACATAGGTCCAGAGGCACTCGCAATAATAGTGATCGTAATACGTCATCACTGCGAACCTCATTCAACTCCCACTACAGCATTGTACGCGGGAGCCAATCAATGACTCCATCTGTCGTGCAGATTAGAATTGCAATTTAGAAGGCAATTACTCGGCTATTCGATGTTTTCCAGAAGCCCCCCTTGCCCTCCTGGAGGTCTCCAGGGGCGTCGGACATTCTTTTCAGTGTCAGAATCGAAATCCCCGACCCCAAAAACCCCCAAGTGGAAATTTAGAAGTCAATTACTCAGCTATTCGATGTTTTCCAGAAGGCCCCTGGCCCCTTTGCCCCCTTGCCCCCCTGGGGGGGCCCAGGGCCGTCGGGTATATTTTTCAGGGGCAGATTCGGAATCTCCGACCCCGAAAACCCGTGCACACAAATTTCTACAACTTTTAGTCAATTTTTACCATTTTTCCACCATAATTTTTTTACCAATTATTTTACCACAATTCGGAAAAACTGATGCACTCCAAGATGCACTCTATGCACACGCAGTGCAGTTTCGATCCAGCCCCAAAGTGTAATAGATAGACTTTTTTCCTGATATTTTTCCGAAGACAATGCCGAAAACCGCAACTCGATGGGTTCATCAGAAAGAATTTTCTGATTTATTGTCTAACTTGCCTGGTCTACAAGGACATTGGCGCGCGCAGGAAGTCTCAGTTGCGGCGAAGCATTTGTGGAATCATCACTGAAGATGCCGACAATGGAAAACGGCGAAACGTTTGAAAACATCGAAAGTGACCAATTGCAGAGACCACTACAAAAGGTCTCAGAGCTGCGGTTCTAATAGCTGGTCCTCCTCACAGAACATTGCCGAGAGCAACAACTTGAATTTGAAACATTAACATAGGCCGTGAATGTCTTAAAACTACAAAAATAACAGTTCAAATTAGCAATTACAATTAGTCCTGTAGCCAGGGGGGTCCCAGTTGCCTCCTCCATTTAGATGGAGTTACCCAAGTGTTTTTTTATGTATTTTGAGCTTAAGTGAAACCTCAATGAATGTCATTCAAAAATACTATAACAGCGCCATACAATGGGTGGACTGTCCTAAACAATTTCTAGATCTTAAGCTAATCCAGTTATTGCTCTATATAGTCTATGCTTAGTAAATATTTGAAACATTTATTCTGAAATAGTCTTTTGAGAATATTGTCTATTTCAGGTTGCTTGGATACAAATTTCTTCAAAGTGTATATGATTAAGTTGTGCTATAGTTATGATAAAAAATTGTTATCGTCTGAGTTAATTAATCAAACTCAACTTTTTGCTGCCATAATAGTAAAATACCACTAATAATTACTATAATTATATCATGTGATAAAAATAAAGTGGTACGATGTCTGAAAAACTGCTGGTATGTTCCAAATATAGATAATGATCGTATTAAGTGTAATAGGTTGTATTTATTGTAAAAAAATATAGCATTTTGGAAAAACGAGATTTTAAAATTATAAATTCCTATTAGGGCTCAAGATTTAAACCTTCAGGCCCGGCCATATCTTTTTAAGAAATTTGGTACAAGAACATTTTGAAATACCTTAATTTGAACAATTCTGGGCTGGTTGCTATCATCAGTTCAGGCTTGCTGACACATCGCTTTCTACCGTTTTCAAAACACGGTATAAAAATTGAAAATAGGAAAAATTGAGGTGTTTTTCTTCTTGTTTTCGTGATCTGAATGATTTTTTTTTCAAATTCTGTGGGCACCATCTAAAAGAGCATCTCCAAAAACATAACGTTTATTAGATTTGATTTCATTCCTCACTCAGGTCCATTGGTGCCCGTGATTCAAAGAGACCCCCTCGAAAACGAGAAAAATTCAACGCAATTCAGGAACTTTTCATTTGTTAGAGCAACACTCAATTATCCCTTGCACCTCCGTCACTGTGAATGCCGAAAAACCATTCCGCCATTAGATTATTGCAACCGATCTCTAAGTGTTTTTTTTTGCAAACAACTTCCAACTTTCTGATTCTAATAACATTTATTATCATATCCACTGAATGAATCATCAGTTTGGTATCATATTTTAGAAACACACTGAATGCTTGTGAAACAGTCTTGTTTATTTTATTTCCAACTGTATTAATAATTTATATTATTAATAATCGTAATATACATACTTAATGTTAAAGGTTGAAGGCCAAAATCAAAATAAAAGAAATTAACGCGATGGTTTACTTTTCTTTACTTTGTAAACAGAACACAATCTCGAAAAAAGACGCCATACATATATCTTTCATATAACGTAACAAAACTGGGTCAGCACGCTATTGAATGTAGGCTAGCTGCAGCAATATATTTCCCACAAAAAAATAAAGAGCTCGCCAATCTGACATATGATTGGCACTGCTCTTTATTAAATTTTCTTGTAGCAGTGTTCCAATTTAGTTCATTTAAAAATAAATTAGAGTCATCCACATAGGTATTTGTTTATCAGTGTTTTGTGGCACGTATTTTAAGCCAGAAGAAAGAGACAACACAAAAATTTTGGTGAATTGAAGATTGAAACGAAATTTTTTGAGCATAGTGGGTACATTAAGATGTAATCAGTTAGAGAAATTAGTGTCATATACAGGCTGTTACAAATTGGCTTCTCACTATAGCGATTTTGGAAACGGTAAGAGATACGTAGGAGCTTAAATGGGGGCAAAGTTACAGAATCAGGAGACCAACATTATGCCTCTAAAAAATCAAGGCTAACATGATTAGTTTTCTAAATATTTGAAAATAACCTAAATTTTGGAAATCCGTATTTGTTTCATTTCAGCCTTGTTGTAAGTGATATTGAAAAAAATTCCATGGGAACTTTTTGCCCTCTATCGAATGGCATAATCAATTTTTATATGTATCGTTTCGTCTCTCCAGGACCATGATCAACTTATTTTTTTTTAAATACGATTTTTTGCAAGCGTTCGTGACCCCCAATACTGTATTCCTTTAGCCCGAACAAGATTCAGACGATTTGTCTTGAAAAATTCATCTTCAATGCATTCGTTCCAAAAGGTATCTAATTTTTTATTTAGATTTGTATGTTTATTGAAGTATCGTACACTCTAAGTGTCGTTAGACTTTGTGAAATCCACCTAGTTATTTAAACTATTACCACCACGCATTACAATATATAATAGAACATTATTAGATTTTTTTTAATTTTGATATAACGTAATTAACTATTGGCAATCTATATCAATATAATACAGTAATGTAATACTTTGTAATAAGTAATTGTATTAGTAATGGCCTAGTGTTGATTAGGGTTTCTGATTTCTCGGACTATTTTTTTTCTCGGGTCTCGAGAATTCTCGACTAGGAATTCCCTGGAATTCTCGAATTCTCGAGAAATTTCTAAAACTTAAAAATGTCATAAGATTGTCCATGAGTAATTGGCCTCACAAGGTCTAATTAGTGAGATTTACTTAAAATACCTATACGCATTTTCATTTTGGACTATATCAATGTCCGATATGTCAAAATATATTACAACTAAATCTAAATCCTTACGTAATTGGAAAAAAAGCAGAAATTCCTGAAAGAGGTCTAACAATTACAAGATGTCTTATTTTCTTAATAAAAAAACATCATTTCGTATTTTAATATTATCTCGCCTATTATTAGAGATGGACCCAACAAACCCTATATGACTATGCTCGAAAAGGAACGTTCTATCCAAATATGTAAAAATATATAGGGTGTTCCATTTAAATTAACAAAGTTAACATACGCGGCCATTTTGTTTGAACTTCATTTGTTTTTCTACTATCATTTTCGAAAACTTCATAAAAAATCGTGCAACTTTTGTATTTCACATTTTTTTATAACTCTTAAAACAAAAAAGTTAAAGGGGGGGGTCAAAATATAGTGAATCACCCTGTACATTAAAAAAAAGAATCATAAAGAATCATCAAAGTAAACTAAAGCCTTAAAAACTTAAAATAAATAAATCATGAGCTGGTAGAGAATTTTTATTTAAATTTCTTTCTTTATTGAATTATCGTACACTGTAAGTGTCATGAGACCCTGTGAAATCCATCTAGTTATTTAAACTATTACTATCACGCGTTACAATAAACATTCAAAACGAAGTCCTTTCGCATCGATACACTTTTGACATCTAATCAGGCTATTTATAGAGGAACTTATCATGACATGATTTTCCCTCTATTATTTGCCACAATTTGTCTCGTATTCATAAACCCAACGAGGACTTCAGGAATAAATAAACAAAACTAGTTATAATACTAAAATGAGAATTATCGTAAAGCTTAACTGATAATGCAGACAAAAGATTCAATTTTTGCTGATGGATTTTAAATAAATATGAGTAGGTGGACTAAATTTGCGCATTATGGTCGCCAAATAAGTAAATTATCTCCTAAACGGCTGCTACTGTTAAAAAATACCACGAATCACTTATCATTCATTTAACGTAACAGTACCTGAATTTATTATTATTTCTACAAAAAAATGCCAGTGGCGTATTTTTTTCTTGGGAAAACGGAGCGGCACCTTCAGTAGCACGCCACTGGTTAATGCCACGAGATTAATATTACATTCAATGAAAGGTCTAATTACGTGAATACGCTGTAATAGATTTTATTCAACTCGTTCAGCGTAATATGAAGATACGACCGAAAATATAATTTTTTTGGAAACTTGAACATCCTGTAAGTATCTTGAATACCATGCTTCCAGGAGAAAAGTTTATGGAGCAAACTCTACTTATTTTTTGGCAACTAATCTATTCCTGCAGTTTCTGTATTTAGAGTAAAACCACCCTGTATATTTTTATTATTAATACATTTTCTTACTAACAAACAATAAGATCGATTTAACAATTTTGACAGGTGTAATATCTTGCTGTCTGAAAATAACAAGTTTTGGGTTACTTAATTCTGAATAATAGAGATTTCCTTAAATTCCAATTTAAGTTTAGCTTCGTAAAGCTTACATTACGTGAGGAATAAACTTTGCTCCCCTTTAAAATGTATATGTACTAATATTATGTCTCCATATAGCAAAGCAAATGTACATACACGCAACGTCAATATCTAATCCCCTTATTTGATCAGATATAGCGCTTTTTATGTAAATTGGTCGTTAGTCCTGGCGCCTTCATTCTCTGTTGCTTTTCGTAATGTGGTGAAAATAGGGTCGGGCGTCTGCAACACAAACAAGCAACGAGTTAAGTTCAAAACATTAAAGCTATAATTTTACGTTCATGTTATTATCCGAGTTATTGACGTCAATAGTCAGTTGCTTCGAAACTGGGGCAATTATTTAAAAGGATTAGTCCTGTAAACTTAAGGACTAGATCAAGGAATAAAACGCCAAAAAATAAATATTTCTTGATGCAAATTATAAAAAAACGAATGTTAATTAGAAAAATATACGTAGCTTATAATTACGTGGATTTAAAGATTACAAGGTGTAAAAAGGTGTGCATAACAAATTTTTCTCCTTGAAAATTAAGGAAGTTTTTCATGTAAAAAAATCTCCTCTCTCCTTGCGAATTTATGCCGCCTCAAAATGGGGAGAGAGTGTAGTTTTAATTTCTAACTATCGCAAAGACGTTTACTGTACAATTTCTTAATTTCTTTCTTCGATTGTATGGTGTAGAAATAGTTACAAATACCTATACAAAACCCTATGTCTTGCACACCTTTTTTCTACGGCCTTTATGGTCATTTAAAAGTACTTTTGTTTTAGATAGCATCATTTATTTGAAATAAATTTGGTCTCTTTTTTGTAAAAGTAATACTTTTTGAGTAAAAAAATATATTATGTTCCGATACAGTTCCTGATCTGCAATGGATTTTAAAATGGATATTCATTTATTGGTTTTAAAATCGAAGCGGACGGAATTGCTCCTCGAAGATTGGTTGTCTTTTTACCGCAAGATCTTTGGCAACATCTTGCACTTGGTTTTATTGGATTCTGGAATAGTTAGTTTTTGGTACAGATCTTGTTTGCAGATGAAGCTTTAGCTTCATTCCTTTACCGAAGTTCGTCAACAGCAACAACATTATTTTTTAATGAAAAAAACAATCAACATAATAATTTGAATAGGTACCTTATGCAAATTGTAATATTATAACTTGTTACAAATAACCTATATCTCATCCAAATTAGGGCATATTTTTCCATATAAATGTTGGCCTACACTTTGGTATATTGAGTGTTATAGTTTTCTAATAAAATGGTATGTCTCTAAATATTTTTGAACAAATGAAGGTACTGAAAAGGAATTTTATTTGGACAAAAAAATTGAAAATATCGTTTTAGTTCAAAATAAAATTTAGATTTAAAAAATGACAAAATTTTTTTTCACTAGCAGGTATCATTTTTGAGAAAAATCATGTCTGCAATATTTTTGTTACTCATGATATTTGCACATACAATTTGTTTCAAAATATTCTTATGTTTTTTTCAACTAAACCTCGAGCTTCTTAAGGAAACAAAACTGTGACAAAATGAGATAATTTATTCTAAATCGGTTATACCACTGCACTTGTCTCTAAACACCCTGTGTGTTTAAAATAAAATTATGAATACATAAGAAAAAGATTTTAAGATTATTGTGCCTAAAATATAAGAAAAGTACTATAGAAAAGCAGTGAAGATAGTACCTATTAGAGTAAAATAGTAGTAGTAATTCACAATAATGATCTACCCACAATCAGTTCTTATACTTTTTCACCATATTGTATCTCCCAGTTCAGGCCAAATTATCTTATTACAACTTAATGAGGGTGAAAAAGAAATAAGTATAACTTATCTTTTATCTGAGCTCAAGATAGACGTTTGTAATTTCCAAGCTTTACGCTTCAGGTCGATGGTTTCTGTTAGCAGGAATTTTTCTATTAAACTTTAGTAGGTATCTGTAAGTCATTTTGTCTTCAAAAACATTTATGTTAAACTTAGATTGTAACGATCGTAAAATGAAATAAATAAAACTCATTTAAAATGTGGTGGGAAATGTATTATTACATAATTTAATACTTATATATAAGTACTTATAAAACTGTTCCCTTTAGTTAAGCGTAAGTAGGTACAGTGTTAAAGAAATATTGAGAAAATGTCACTTTAAAGTAGTATCAGGTATATTTAGCTTCGAAGTAGTTGATAATATTCTACGAAATGGCTTGACATAAATAGCCTATTATTTACATTGTTCTTGCTCTTAATTCCATTTATAATAGACAGTCAGAATTTACTTGAAGTACCTCTTTGCTACCCATTAAGTTAATGAATAAACATAATGAAACCTGATGATATTTTCTTGTTTTGCAGAGTACGTTATATTTTATACTTAGTTTATACAAGGTGTTAACGAAATAAGTACTCAAATTTGAAGAATATGTAAAACATGTCGAAATATAATGAAAACCTTAGTAGAGTTTTTGTCAGTGGCTGCCCCTAAGGGAGATACAGCCCCTTGAAGGGGTAACTCAGGAAACTGTGTTTCTCCAATTTTGAATACTTATTTCGTTAACACCTTGTATACCTCAAACAAACGAAATATGCAAATTAAAAAGGACGCAATCCACAAGATTATAATGCATCTTGAAAACAATCTGGAAATCATGTTATAGGCGGATATCTCACACTTAAATTTAGCAATTTGAAAATTTCTGAAATTGGTTTAATATATATTTGACTCAGAAATTTTGCAGGATATTTAAAGTTTTTCTAAAATTATTTCTTTTTATTGTTTTTTAAAATATTATTACTTACATAAAATTCGGCTCAGGAAAGTGACGGGACTTATAACGGGACACTGTTACCTCAGGAAACATCTATTAAAGATGACGCTTGTAGATAGTCCGGTCTACCGAGGGTGTGATTCGGCAGATGAAACCTCTCTGCAGATCCTTAGCGAGTGCTTAGGATTTGCACGTAGTAGAATGACGCTCCTGGGAAAACCCTTTCTGGAATCCAAGGATCTGGGAGAAGTGGATGCAAGGAAACTTTTGCACTTTATAAAAAGGACAAAACTACTTACTGACTAGAACTAAACAGAGGGACGCACAATAGGCCTGATAAGGCCGCGGTACTATGGGACTTGAATAGAACCAAATCACTGGTGTAAGAAGAAAAAAAATGTGAAAAAATGTCAAACCATGAACAAAAAGACAAAATTTTACTAAGATCCTCTAATTATATGCGCCCTGAATTATATATGATTCATAATAGTTACAAGTACAAAAGAAAAAAAGTGAAATTTTGAATATAATAAAAAAAAACTTAGGAATTTCAACTTAAACACTCTGTATGTCGCAAAACTAATCATTGCCTGGTCCATATTTATAGGAACTTTTTCCGAATCTGAGTCGTTCTCTCGCTATATCTATAGGCAAAATTTGCCTTATGCAATTCGTGACAGACTGTATTCGATGTATTTCAGTTTAAGTGAATTACACTTTAATCAAAAATAGAACTCAACAAAATATTTAAATTTTTTTAATATTTCGTATTGTTTTCTGTTTATAGGTCCGTATTGGTTGATTTTTAAAATCATATTTTTTCTAATACCTTTTAAACCAAGTTTGGACTAGTGTTACTGCATAATTTAGTGTATTTTTATGGAATTTTTAAAATACATAAGCGTATATGTATGAGGAAGGGGTGAAACTTTTCTTAACCAATTTTTACTTCAATGGCGTAAACTTAATTTGAAACTTTTAATCATGTCTCGGACACCTACAGTTAAACTGAATAAGTCCAATGGCGTACAAATGTCATTAAAATAAAATAGAAATAATAAACTTGATAATAACCATGTTGACTTTTTAATTTTTATGTAAAAAAGTGCTGAATAAATAAGTTGTACCTGTCAGCTAGAAGAAAGTTGTATGGTGATATTAGTCCAATTAAATAAGCCTTTAAATCGAAATTTTGATCAACTTTCCTGAATTTATGATATGAGTTAGTTTGAAGTATTTCAATTTTGTTTCATTTCAAAATATTTTTTGGGGGGCGAACTTTGAGGGTGTATTTCACCCCGTAAATATGTTTTTCCGCCGATAAAAAAATACTTGGCTCTTTAAATTTTTTTAGAGTAGATTGAAAAAAAATACAAAATTCATTTGTTTTTCTGCTTGTTATGATTTTTTTAAATTTCTGAAATCTTCTTTCTAGCCTCCCTAAGTCCGTTAATTTTAATAGTACAAGAAAAAGTCAAGATGCCATTTTTATGTAGAGCTGTATACTTTACAACTTTTATAAGAAATTTGCCCCTTTTGAGTTATCTTGAAAAACTCCTTTGTTTTATCTTTTTTCACCCTTGGCCGGGGGTTGAACAAAAAATTACTGTCACTTATTGTTACAATATACCTCAAACTAACTCATCAAAAATTCAGGCAAGTTGGCCAAAATTTCGATTTAAAGGCTTATTTAATTGGACTAATATTAAATTTTACACAATGATTTAAAAAGCGTGAGAAACAAAACCATGTGGGTGACAAGATGGGTCCCAAGATATTTTNTCATTAAAATAAAATAGAAATAATAAACTTGATAATAACCATGTTGACTTTTTAATTTTTATGTAAAAAAGTGCTGAATAAATAAGTTGTACCTGTCAGCTAGAAGAAAGTTGTATGGTGATATTAGTCCAATTAAATAAGCCTTTAAATCGAAATTTTGATCAACTTTCCTGAATTTATGATATGAGTTAGTTTGAAGTATTTCAATTTTGTTTCATTTCAAAATATTTTTTGGGGGGCGAACTTTGAGGGTGTATTTCACCCCGTAAATATGTTTTTCCGCCGATAAAAAAATACTTGGCTCTTTAAATTTTTTTAGAGTAGATTGAAAAAAAATACAAAATTCATTTGTTTTTCTGCTTGTTATGATTTTTTTAAATTTCTGAAATCTTCTTTCTAGCCTCCCTAAGTCCGTTAATTTTAATAGTACAAGAAAAAGTCAAGATGCCATTTTTATGTAGAGCTGTATACTTTACAACTTTTATAAGAAATTTGCCCCTTTTGAGTTATCTTGAAAAACTCCTTTGTTTTATCTTTTTTCACCCTTGGCCGGGGGTTGAACAAAAAATTACTGTCACTTATTGTTACAATATACCTCAAACTAACTCATCAAAAATTCAGGCAAGTTGGCCAAAATTTCGATTTAAAGGCTTATTTAATTGGACTAATATTAAATTTTACACAATGATTTAAAAAGCGTGAGAAACAAAACCATGTGGGTGACAAGATGGGTCCCAAGATATTTTGTCTCAATTATAGCATACTGATAGGAACTTCTTTTCCTTCTTATACCTGTGGTTCGGTTCTATTCAAATCCCATAGCACCGCAGCCTTAGCAGGTATATTGTGCGTCCCACTGTTCAGTCCTGTTCAGTAAGTAGTTTTGTTCTTTTTTCGAAGTCCAAAAGCTTCCTTGCCGATACTTCTCCTAGCTCCTTGGATTCCAGAAAGAGTTTTCCCAGGAGCGTCATTTTACTACGTGCAAATCCACTCGCCCAGGATATGCAGAGAAGTTTCATCCAGTGTTCCGTGATTAATCCCATCATTTTCCTGAGCCGAATTTTATTCAAGCTCAACAACTAATTCGTTTTTTCCTCAAAGCACACTCCATAAGTCCCTTCGCATGGCTTTGCCTAGGCTTGGAAGTCTAGCATTTTCTATATTCTGATTCAGTTTATTTGCTCAGTAAACCATACCCTGCTCCATCTTTCCAGGGTATCAGATTTTTCCTGATGGGATCTAATAAGTTACAAACCAGTATAATGATTCTGGTGACGAACTAGTTTAGCTGTTTACTAGATTCGCGGGTGTAATTTATTTTTGGATGGGCTGTAGCCCACAAAATCAGTAGTTAACAACAAAATAATATTTTTTTAACTTAATGTTCATCAAATATGAATAGAGAATAGAGATGAATTTAGATTCGTTACACTTAGAGGCATGTTGTAATAGCAATAGCTTCGTTACCATGAAAGGCAAATCCGTTATACATTATATCTCTGTAGTCCTGAAAAATCTTTCTATTCAATGGAATAATATACAGAGTGTTTACAAAAATAGTTTGTCACGGATTTGAAAAACACGAAAGCCCTAATTGATAGCTACAGCTATAACTTTGTTAGTTAGCACATGGGATCGTAACATTTCGTTGATGTGACAACTGGTGGGATGATATGATGTGATGATACGCTGTTGTGAGAAGGGGTTCCGATTTTATTACGCGTGACGTTACTGTGTTATAGTAGGCTGACTAACTTTTTTCGTGACGGAACAATGTTACGATGTGATGAGGTTTAAGTGTGTCCAGATATGCCAGTCGTGTCGAGACATACAATAGTGCATGGTGACAAAACCCCACCATATTTTTTGTTACGGGATGATGCTACGGTGTGAGGTATTGAGGTGTAATAGAACATCGCCACGTAACATCGGTGCAGAACATTATATTGCAACTTATATACTATTTATTGACAAAGTAATAAAAATATTATTTATTGACAATTTATTTCCGTTCAACATTTATTTATCATTGTAATATCTGGGATGCTTGGTGCTTCACAGAATTTCTTTCCCGCGATAAATCTCAGTAAAATGAAAAATCGTGACATTCACACCTGTTGGGCTCTAACATTCTTTTGATATGTCGGGAAAATACAATGCCGCGATATTATGCTATCCTGTCTTGTATGTCTACACGCACCTAAAAAGATGTACAGCTTACGGAACGCTGCAATATTACGAAGTTACGATGTTACATCCGGACATGATACGCGACGGTGTTCTGTTACTGTGTTTTGTTGCATGTTTGGACGTACCTTAAAAATGTATTCAGACTTGCAACAGAACATCGTAACGTAACACTGTCGCGCAACAATTTGCTGTAACCTGCGGTATTATGTAAACTCACATAGATAGGAATAATTAAAGCAAGACGAACAAATTTGTTGTACTATAGATAGTTACTAATCTCAATTTTGAAGAAAGATACAAAAGTTTGAGTAGTATTGTTATAGAAAAATTATAAGTATGTTATGTAGTGTTATGTAACTTCAAAAGTTATGAGACCCTCTCTTAATAACCATTAAATTAGTTTTAGTAACCTAACCTAACGTTAAATATCTTCTCTCGTTTGTTACAGAACGTGCTCTTGAAATATGCGATTTCGATAACATGCCGGCCGTCCCAAAGATGAGTGGTCGGCGCCACCTCAGCAAGTCGACATCAGAGTTGAGCAGCCCGAGGGAGATGCCCGAACACCGGCCCAGGTCTGCTGCTCCACCCGAAATCTCACACCTTTCCGTATACCAAAAAGCACATAGTTTTTTCGCACAATTGAAAGTAAGTTAGAATGCAACGCAGATGTCTATATATAGTTTGCTTTGTATTGCATAGATTCCTTCCTGTTTGCACTAGTTAGACAGCGTAGGATAATTCACTAAAGGGTTCAGAAGACATTTTGCTTGATCTGATCCAAGTACATTAGCTTGGGAGGTATATTTCANTTTTATTTTTAATTTTTAATTTTTAATTTTTAATTTTTAATTTTTAATTTTTAATTTTTAATTTTTAATTTTTAATTTTTAATTTTTAATTTTTAATTTTTAATTTTTAATTTTTAATTTTTAATTTTTAATTTTTAATTTTTAATTTTTAATTTTTAATTTTTAATTTTTAATTTTTAATTTTTAATTTTTAATTTTTAATTTTTAATTTTTAATTTTTAATTTTTAATTTTTAATTTTTAATTTTTAATTTTTAATTTTTAATTTTTAATTTTTAATTTTTAATTTTTAATTTTTAATTTTTAATTTTTAATTTTTAATTTTTAATTTTTAATTTTTAATTTTTAATTTTTAATTTTTAATTTTTAATTTTTAATTTTTAATTTTTAATTTTTAATTTTTAATTTTTAATTTTTAATTTTTAATTTTTAATTTTTAATTTTTAATTTTTAATTTTTAATTTTTAATTTTTAATTTTTAATTTTTAATTTTTAATTTTTAATTTTTAATTTTTAATTTTTAATTTTTAATTTTTAATTTTTAATTTTTAATTTTTAATTTTTAATTTTTAATTTTTAATTTTTAATTTTTAATTTTTAATTTTTAATTTTTAATTTTTAATTTTTAATTTTTAATTTTTAATTTTTAATTTTTAATTTTTAATTTTTAATTTTTAATTTTTAATTTTTAATTTTTAATTTTTAATTTTTAATTTTTAATTTTTAATTTTTAATTTTTAATTTTTAATTTTTGTGTAATTTAATTTAGTGTATTTTGTTTATTATGTATTTGTTATGTAGTATAGTATATGATTTTTGTAATGCGTAATGATTAAATATTTGTTTGGGCGCCTTTTGTTGTGTAGAATGTAATTTTTGTGTGTCGAAATCAAATTTTTTATTGGATGCAGGTTCTCATGATAAAGTTAAACAATAACAATGACAAATTTCTACGAATTGTTCTTTCTTACCTTGGTTTTGCTAATCTCTCCTCCGGCAGCTTTATCTTGCATAAATAATATTAACAATGTACATTTTATTACAGTGTAGATAGGAATGTTTAGTAATCAATGATACACTGTCCCTCAAAAACACTTATTCAGAATACTAGCACGAGTTCTTATCTCAGAGAAGCGGTTCAATATTATTCAAATTTACTATCACTATTGATTTGAGTAAGAAGCACTGAATGAAAGCAAATTTTTAACGATTTTAACAATATGACATTTATTGAATATTCATTTTTAAAAATCCGAACAATATTTTAAGAAACACAGAAACTAGATTTGTTATGGACTTTTACATGAATAAATAATTGATAAAATTCTTTACTCTACCTAACATGATTTAGAAAATGTTTGGTTAACCAATTAGTACTGTTTTAAATGTACTACGGAACAAATTAATTTAAATTAAGAACACAGAAACTTAACTAATCCTTATACTATGAAATGTTCAAAAATATGATTTTAATTTCTATCACTGATATTGTCTATGGTTTGAAATGAAGTTTTCGAATTCACAAAATGTTTTTACTTCGAATTCGCAAACACTTTAATTTAGGTTTTGGAGAGTATGCTTAGGCAACTGGACTTGCATTTTCCATTATCTCAGCGGTGGAATGTTCAATCGTCACTCTAACCTCGCTTTTAGTCGTGGTTTGACAGCTGTTCTCGTCTCTTGTAGATGGTTTTTTTTGTGTGAGTTGGTTGCTTCTTGGTTTTATACGATGTTATTTCGGGAGCTACAGGATAACATGCACCCCTAACCTGTGCCTGGGAACAACTAGTTTCTCTTCCAACTTGTTTACTTCGAAACGATGCTGTGTTGTTTTCCGTTAGAAGGTAAATTTTCTGATTTGTCCTTTTCTTATTTGTCAGTTGTATCCATGAGATATTATTTTCTAACTGCGCACTTTCTCTCCAACATATTGCGATGTGACTTTATTTTATTTAAATTACGGCGTAATTTGTATTTTGTAACTGCGTAGTAAATTTTTTACATCTTAAAACTAGTTTACAAGAAATTTTTATATGACATTCTGCATGACAATTTTTATAATAAACTTCTAGCCTATGTGTTTTTCTGATACTATAATATTTGAATTTTCTTTTGTACTAATTTATTTAACGTTTATTTAATTGTAAAATTGTTAAATTGGCCTTTCTTGTGGCAGTTTTCTTTTGCTTTCATGCTTCCACTTCGATCCTAAACTTTATCTTTTCCAACATGCTTCTCTATTAAAATGTATTAGTCAAATTTTGAATGATACTATTTTAATTTTGATATGAAATAACTATGAAATGAGATTTTTATTTTTCTTTAAAAGTAACTTATGTCTTTCTTATAGTCTACATTATAATTTCATGAATTTTTCTCTACTATTACTCGGTGTCGTGTTCTGAAACACAGTGTGTTCATTTCAACATATAGCGTGGACAATAAGTAATGGCATATGGAGACATACTACTTTTGTATAAAATGTCCTATTTGATCCCAGGAATTTGGTCCTATCATGTTATAATCTAAGAGGAAATTTCAGATATCTATCTAAAAAGTGGTAATCTGGCAACAATGGACCATGTCATTTTACTTTGGGGTGCCAAATTTTTCATTAATCGGATATTTTATACATACAATACAAAATATGTAAAGAAGATTTTTTTAAACTATATGACCATATTAAGGTGGCCATATCCCTGGCCGAGAAATAGCCAAATTTCTAGCGTTTTTAGGTACTGAAATCTTGAAAAGTAAAATGTGTAGAACAAAAGTAAGTACAAAAATCCTTGATGTTCTGTTTATTCATTGATACTATTTAAATTTACTCGAATAAAATAATAACTTAAAAAAAGCGTTTGTAAAACATGCATTTACTGTTATCCTAATCCCACATTTTAAGAATTATTTTCATGTATTTATAAATAAAAGTAAATAATTTTATATGCAAGTAAATGTTAAAAGAATATTTACATGTGGAGTTATATATAAAAAGTTAGTATTTTCGTAGATTTCAGTAAGTACCTAAAACCTTGACGGTTTGATCGTTTTTTGCACCTGTTCATTTGTTTCACTGCGGCGTCTTTGAAAATACTCAGATGGCATCACATAACATTCCTATTATTTTATAAGCTTTAGATTATTCAGTTATTAAATGTTTGAAATTATTTGTCTTTGTGGAAAACATTATTTAAAGAACACGGCGCCCTTAAGAACATAATTTCTCCACATAAAAAAGCTTATGCTGATAACAGGGACAACTTCATTATATTTTAAACATCGCTGATATTTAAAGCATTTTGAAAATTTGAGAACAGATCATCTTAAAATTAATGCTAAGATAATATGTTGGTTTTTAATGAAGATGCTAGGAATGCATTTTCACACATACCAGATCATTCAGGTGGATTTTACATGCACATACATCACATCAAACGCTGAAGTAGGTAGTTGATAGAAACGTGTTTTAGGTGTTTTCCGTTTTATGGCACCATCATTTGCCGTCAGAATGAGTTTTACAATAACGTGATGCTCAGTAATGTGAGTAAATTTAANAGTAAGTTAGAATGCAACGCAGATGTCTATATATAGTTTGCTTTGTATTGCATAGATTCCTTCCTGTTTGCACTAGTTAGACAGCGTAGGATAATTCACTAAAGGGTTCAGAAGACATTTTGCTTGATCTGATCCAAGTACATTAGCTTGGGAGGTATATCTCAACACTCAGAAAACAGTGTCAGTGAAAAATTCACACAATTGTTCCTAAAATCGCAATTGAAACAAATTATATTAAACTTCGAGACAATATTATTTGAAAAATTGAGAAAACCTACCATTTATTGATAATAATTTCACAATTGAGAAAACAATTACAAATAAATATGGAAATTTTACACAATTTGTTCCTGTCAAGATTTTAGGAACAATTGTATGAATTTCCATGACAATGTTATTCGATAAAACGTAACAAAAGTCCACGTTTCAAGTTCGGAAAGTTGTTTGTTGGATTATTTTAAATACAAAAGCTTTAGTACTCTAGGTAGCTATAGGTGTCGAAATTTTGACAGGCTTCATGTTTACTTCAACGTTTTACACTGTATGTTCTTTCTACATGACCATTCCTATAGTATTTATACGAATTGTTTTTAAGTTTAAGAGGATATGACTGATCTAATAAGGATAATAATTACGTTGGTTCCAGATTGCTACTCTCTCAGATTGAGCACACTTTTTTGCTTATTTGGATACATAGGCCATGGCATAACAAACCCGAAAAATTAAATAATATTAGAGAAATATGACCAAAGGCTTGTTAAAAAGCGATGCAATCAAATTTTTGTTTTTAAAACACATCTTTTGTGTACATCTCCCTTCTTATTAAAGACAGACCCAAATCTTACATCAATGTTTTCTTAATATATACAGCGTGGACAATAAGTAATGGTCTATAGAGACATACTACTTTTGTATAAAATGTCCTATTTGATCCCAGGAATTTGGTCCCATCATCTAAGAGGAAATTTCAGATATCTATCTAAAAAGTGGNATACTACTTTTGTATAAAATGTCCTATTTGATCCCAGGAATTTGGTCCTATCATGTTATAATCTAAGAGGAAATTTCAGATATCTATCTAAAAAGTGGTAATCTGGCAACAATGGACCATGTCATTTTACTTTGGGGTGCCAAATTTCACATTAATCAGATATTTTATACATACAATACAAAATATGTAAATGTAGGTATAAAGAAGATTTTTTTAAACTATATGACCATATTAAGGTGGCCATATCCCTGGCCGAGAAATAGCCAAATTTCTAGCGTTTTTAGGTACTGAAATCTTGAAAAGTAAAATGTGTAGAACAAAAGTAAGTACAAAAATCCTTGATGTTCTGTTTATTCATTGATACTATTTAAATTTACTCGAATAAAATAATAACTTAAAAAAAGCGTTTGTAAAACATGCATTTACTGTTATCCTAATCCCACATTTTAAGAATTATTTTCATGTATTTATAAATAAAAGTAAATAATTTTATATGCAAGTAAATGTTAAAAGAATATTTACATGTGGAGTTATATATAAAAAGTTAGTATTTTCGTAGATTTCAGTAAGTACCTAAAACCTTGACGGTTTGATCGTTTTTTGCACCTGTTCATTTGTTTCACTGCGGCGTCTTTGAAAATACTCAGATGGCATCACATAACATTCCTATTATTTTATAAGCTTTAGATTATTCAGTTATTAAATGTTTGAAATTATTTGTCTTTGTGGAAAACATTATTTAAAGAACACGGCGCCCTTAAGAACATAATTTCTCCACATAAAAAAGCTTATGCTGATAACAGGGACAACTTCATTATATTTTAAACATCGCTGATATTTAAAGCATTTTGAAAATTTGAGAACAGATCATCTTAAAATTAATGCTAAGATAATATGTTGGTTTTTAATGAAGATGCTAGGAATGCATTTTCACACATACCAGATCATTCAGGTGGATTTTACATGCACATACATCACATCAAACGCTGAAGTAGGTAGTTGATAGAAACGTGTTTTAGGAGTTTTCCGTTTTATAGCACCATCATTTGCCGTCAGAATGAGTTTTACAATAACGTGATGCTCAGTAATGTGAGTAAATTTAATCCAACCGACAAGAAATCTTGCTATGCATGAGGTTCAAGGATATACTGGGAAGGGAAATTGTGAGAACGTAATGATTATGTGTGAAGCTTAATATTGCATTACTTCAGAAATGAAATAGAACCTGTAAAACCGCTAATCGATAACATGCTTTTAAATGTCGTTGAAATATTTAATACATTACTCTTAAATTATACAGGGTGTTCCAAATTTTTCGTTCATAACTTTGGCAAGGGATGGGGTGTGTAAAATTAATAGGGGTGCTTCGTGCAACATTTTTCTCTCAAACGTTACGTTTTACAAGGAGTGCAACTTTTAAAAATTATTTGTATTTTTTGTGATGTTTACTAAACAAATAAATATATTTTCCTGAAATTCGGTATTTACCAGTCATACCAAAAAGCTAATATCTTGTGAAAAGGTTTTTTCGATTTTTGTTCGCTTTTAAACTCCTTAAACTCCACTCCAATGACGGAATATATTTCTTCAGTGCAGATGTTAAATCTCAATCTTCTTTTCGACGAAAGACAGCATTGACTATAGTTGCTAGGCCCTTTTTTGGATTATTTTGACGTTTTAATACGAGTTATCTTACGGAATTACATAAACATTTCTCGATATTGTTGTTAGAAACTTATATTCTTACAATATCTAGGTAGGTACTTAATCCTATGATTTTTGTTGGAAATTAGGGCTAATAAATAAAACTAGAGACTTCTATTCAGCTCAGCGTTTATTGAAGAAGTGCTTTTTGGATGGGCTTATGATACATATTTCTTTGAGAAAAGCATGGACCAAGCTCGGTCTTAATAAATAAATAGAAAGATAAAGTAAACACACTTAGATCGGTCCTATGAGTTTTAATTTTTGTTATTGTATATATCTCATAATATTCAACAATTTTTAACCAATATGATATTCCATAAGATAGCCCTCACTAATGAAGTGAAAATAGTTAAAAAAGAGAGATTCCTAGGAGGTTTTTGTCGAAAGTATCTTTTTAGACTCACAAGGATCACCTCAGAGGTGAAGAAATAAGTAAAAATATGAGCAATTGTTCTACCTATCAGAGTATTGTACCCTGAGGGGTTATTTCTTTATTTATCTATCTACCGTTATGACCAGTATCATAACGATAATAGATTGAAAAAAAGTTTACCATTTACTTCTCGAAAGGTAGTTTATAATTATCATTACACTTTAATTAATACGTGGGGACTTAGAAATGTTGTACGTTCAGAGAATGAATTTCAGACACTTACTGTACGTCGCTCACGTAGAGTATAATCCAGGTGTTGGTTGTACTGGGTGTTCTCTCCCTCGATGGACAGTTAATTTGGAAGAGCAAGAAAACACCAAAACTTCGAGGAAGGTTTATTAATAACAATAAAACAAAACAAACATTATTAATTAATTTATACCTAACAACGCAATCTGAGATTCAGGGAACCCAACGCGAATTCACAGCAAAATTTGGAAAGACTTTATCCATTATTAAATTAACCCGAAACTCTAAAATTAAGAAAACTGCCCAGTGTGCAATCCAAGGAGAAACTGCCTTTTTTCGGAGATCTCTCCTGAATTCGACACCTCTCTTCGACAGGCCCATTTCTTGGGTACATAAGTTTCGGTTCTCATCTTATTGGCGGGCTCCCTGATTATTGGGGGTTGAAATGGCTTAACTATACCATGTTAACTGTATTTACAATTGTATGGATAATTTTGTGACTAAACTGAACTTACAAGTAACCCTACCTTCTTAAATCCGCCTAAAAATCATCTATTTGATCTATTATCATTTTCCTCACAACATTCTAACAACTTATTTAAATATCTTGGAATTCCTACATCTTTTCGAATGTATTTCGTATTTCGTTATTAGAACACAGGGCCCCGACGATCTAAGTCGACTTGTTCAAAATCTTTGCTAAATTTCATGAGGCCTTCTCCGAAGGACTGAGATGATCGAGCTTTGCAAATTTATTACTCCCGGTGACAAGAGGCACCTGTTTCTCAACGACTTTATGGCGACACTAAACCTACTTGAAAATCCTTAACTTTTCAATAATTATTGTTGACTGAGTTGAGACCCATCCGTTCCAAGAACTAACAAATAATCTATCACGAGTCCCGACTTTTGTTACAGTATTTTCATAATGTATTTTTATATTTCGAAAANAATCCAGGTGTTGGTTGTACTGGGTGTTCTCTCCCTCGATGGACAGTTAATTTGGAAGAGCAAGAAAACACCAAAACTTCGAGGAAGGTTTATTAATAACAATAAAACAAAACAAACATTATTAATTAATTTATACCTAACAACGCAATCTGAGATTCAGGGAACCCAACGCGAATTCACAGCAAAATTTGGAAAGACTTTATCCATTATTAAATTAACCCGAAACTCTAAAATTAAGAAAACTGCCCAGTGTGCAATCCAAGGAGAAACTGCCTTTTTTCGGAGATCTCTCCTGAATTCGACACCTCTCTTCGACAGGCCCATTTCTTGGGTACATAAGTTTCGGTTCTCATCTTATTGGCGGGCTCCCTGATTATTGGGGGTTGAAATGGCTTAACTATACCATGTTAACTGTATTTACAATTGTATGGATAATTTTGTGACTAAACTGAACTTACAAGTAACCCTACCTTCTTCGTGTGACTCCGAATAGCTACACGGGGAATAGCTACACGGGACGGATTAGTCAACCTTATTTAATCTATTCCTATAGCTTGGAAAATCCACCTAAAAACCATCTATTTGATCTATTATTATTTTCCTCACAACATTCTAACAACTTATTTAAATATCTTGGAATTCCTACGTCTTTTCGAATGTATTTCGTGCGTTATTAGAACACATGGCCCCGACGATCTAAGTCGACTTGTTCAAAATCTTTGCTAAATATCATGAGGCCTTCTCCGAAGGACTGAGATGGTCGAGCTTTGCAAATTTATTACTCCCGGTGACAAGAGGCACCTGTTTCTCAACGACTTTATGGCGACACTAAACCTACTTGAAAATCCTTAACCTTTCAATAATTATTGTTGACTGAGTTGAGACCCATCCGTTCCAAGAACTAACAAATAATCTATCACGAGTCCCGACATTTGTTACAGTATTTTCATAATGTATTTTTATATTTCGAAAAAAAATAGTATATTTCACTTTTGCGCTCGCTGTATATTTTCAAATCAAATAATTACTTTTTAAAAACGTCAAGTATACTTTTATCAGCTTTCGTATTGTTTTACTCTATTTTAAAGATGTGAATTCCAATTTAAGAAATTCAAGAATTTTTTCTAAAAAATCTTATCAAATGCGAGAAACAACTACTCTATGGGCTACATGTCTCAACTAGCATTGAATTATACCAACAATACCTAGCCTAGCCAACAGCTAAAAAGAGCAAATATTGTTAGATACACGGATACCCCATATAAAAAGGCCATCTGATCAAACATTTCTAAGTAAAATGTGGAAACAAAAAGATTTCCTTGTAGTAACTGCTTTTTCTCTAAAAGGTGATAATAGAACAGGAAGAATACACGATATTTCTTTGAGTCATGATGGCATTATTTGACAATTTCTATATATGAGGTATGTATTTTTATCTTGATTGTATTTAGACATATAATTTTTAGTTTATTTATTAAATAGCCAAAGTATTGCTGTATAATTCAATGCTAGTAAGGTCATGTAACCTATATTGTAGTTGTTTCCTGCAATATCGGCAGTTAGGAGTCTTGTTTGTGCATCATGTTGCATCATATTTCTGGTTTTCAAAAACATATATTTTATTACTAACTTTCGTATCTGTATCTGTTATATTACATTTGGTAAGAACTTTTAGAAAAAATGTTTTAAATTGTTTGAATAAGTCAATACCTTTACAGTAGAGTAATAAATAATTCCTATAAACCGAATATTAATTATACAGAAGTGGAGATGAGATTAATGTAATGAAATTCTAAACATAATACCCTTTGTGGGGGAAACATATTGCATTAACACTGAAGCGAGGAATATCTCCATAAAATGACAAATGACAGAGAAGTGGCTTTTAATTACCTTATTACGTTATTGCCGCAGCTGATAACAAAGCAATTAGTTAATTCGTTTATTAGAGGGATAATAGAACTTGGCTGAATTGGTTTTGATAGACAAAGTAGTTTTGTGTAAATTTGACAGAACCACATTTACATGCCTATTACTATCTACAAATGGTTATAGGAATTTCAACAGGTGACTTATCAACTGTTTAGAAAATTACTCATCTTTCAGTAAGTAATTGCCATATACAAATTGTAAGGAGGAGAAATAGTTAAAAAAAAAATGTTTTGCATTATAGCTATAAATAACACATAATTGTAAAACAAAGATAATGGTGGTGATAACATGAAAATGGTTCGTTCTCCAATAATTAAGTATATTTTGTTTCAAATAATTTAAATAAAAATATTTTTTTCTTATGCCACACCGGGAAATTTTTGCTTTCACAAATTTTATATTTAATAACCATATGTCTTTTTGTGTATTATGTATAAGGTATTCACTAAATTGTTTGACTATGAATTAGTAGAATAAAATTAAGGGTTAACAACATGGCATCGTACTCTTTTACAACGTAATGCAACGTAGCCAAGGTGTATATATTACTTATGTCCGCAGGACATCATAAATAGTTACTATTTCTAGTAAACAAAAACAGATATTTTAATGTAACAAAGCCCAAATAAAATAATCAATTACTTACGAATTTGTTATTAAGCCCACAATCTGCCCATGAGTTATATAATTAATTTGAGACTTTCATTTGCAGAATCTTAAAGCTTACAAGTGATGTGTCCTTTAGAACTACTAACTTTAGCACTCCACAGAACTAACTTTCCGTTCGAAACTCTCACATTTCTCCACCATTGACCCGATTTTCCAGACGCGGTAGAATCAATGTAGCAATTGCTAAACAATTACTAAAGTTGGCTGCTATATGTTAATTTTGATCATTAATTACTAATAAATCGATTGGAATTCGTACATTTTGTTTTATTCTACGTAATAGTAAAATATTTAAATGTAATTAACAATATTTTAACTACGATATAATGGCATTCAATTTATCAATTTAAAAGTTAATTATTTCTCTGAATGTGGCTTCTGCGTTTATTTAAATAGTAATATTTAAATCCAATCTAACATTCATCAAAATAATAGCAGTCCGTTTAGTATTGTCAATTTTGGCGGAGGAGCCGGTATCAGTAGAATAAGAATATATTCAGCATAAAAGTTTTCAAATAATCTTCGGCTAAAAATTGGTTTTGAGTAGTCAGCTTTGTTGTTTTTATAAAAAATTGCATTTAGGATTGGCAAATACGTTAAAATTGAATAAGAAAAAATTATATCTATTCATATTAATCTAGAAAGATTGTCAATATATTCGACACAACCGTTTCGAAATTTAATCTTTAAAAGTTTGTTTTTACTACAAGAAATTTGTAGGATTATTTTTCATGGGAAATAAGCCTTGATAAAAAAAATCGATTGCAAAAAATTTACTTTAATAAAAGTGGTTTAAGGTTTTCATAACCCGTACTGATATTTAAATCCCTGATATACTAATCCCTGGACTCTATCTGATGTTCATTTCGGTTCTAAAGACTTTATGGACCTGGAGAAGTTTCGTAGTGATGGAGGACGCATAGATAAGGCTAAGTCTGTGTACCTGGACTAGGTAATAGACCACAGCGTAACATCCGAAAAACCAGCATACCAATCTTCGCAGAAGGTGCCTAGAAATTACAGAAAAGATATAATTTAATATTAAACATCCCATTGGATGAGTAGGCAAGTGACGATGTTAATTGCCCACTGTTACTGTTTACTGGTGATTATTTTATTACATAGCAAATATTATCTAATAGTTGTTTTGTTAATATTTTTTATTTCAACAGTAAAATAGATTGGTTCCTCATATCTAAAAGTTACAACCCATACAATAATTGTTGAAATGGACTTCTAAGACCCCTGCCTCATTTTCTTTGATTTAAACGCATTCGACACCCGAGGTAGAAATACATCGGCGGCCTAGCGTTCACCGTAGCAGCTTGCAGTGCATACTGTGTTTTGCAGTTACGAAGGCGTGTTTCTTCGTAAGTGTATCGTCCAGTGCATTTCTTATTAAAGTAAATCAATAGAGGTGAAAATTAGAAGAAATAAAGAAATTTAATTTCCATTGGAAGAGTATCGTGTTTAACATGTATAATTATACAGGGTGTTCCCTGAAAAGGATGGACAACGCTTGACCACAGGTTCCTTGGATGAAAACAAGACTATTTAGCCCAACTTACCTATATACAAAAGTTCACGCCTACTGAGATATAGCCTTCTAAATATAGAATCGATAACCTAGTTTTTTTCAAATAATTTGAAAACTGTTTTTCTTAGAAACTTCAAATTTGGTGCACATATTTTTTTATATAAGGGCAATGCAAATATAGAATTCGGTGAGAATACATATACAGGATGTTCTCTTTCTAGTGCTTGTGTGCCGCTGGCTATCCCGTAACTTTTTGTGTATACGCCAACGACGCCAATATTTTTAAAAATAAGCACTATTTTAGAAGATTTTTTGCCTCTTACAAAATTTTGATATCGTTTATGGATTTCGAGTAAAATTAGCATTTTTTACACATTAAATAATATAAAATCAGTTTAAGATAAATAGAACGTTCTAGTACGAGGTGCCATATAACAGAGAAACAAATTCATAACAATAATTAAAAGGTTCTGTGTCAAGCTAGCTGTGATTAAATTTTAGCTCACTTTGTTTTTTATTGCAATTTATACTTTTGCTGAACAAACTGATATGTTATTAGTTTTGGGTTATTGTGAAGGAAATTGTTGTGCTACTGTTTGAACATATGCTGAAAGATTTCCTAATCGAAGAACTCCAAATCACAAAACATTTGCTAATGCAGAGAGATGCCTTCGGGAAACAGGACGTTTTTTACCTGTAATATTAAATCGTGGATAATGTACGGCCGGAATTATTCAGCTGGAGGAACAAATTTTGGAAAGGGTCGAAGAAATTCCTAAGTAAATAAAAGGCGTTTAGTGGCAGAGGTTGGCTTTCAAAAAGTTCCTCCAATAGAGTATTAAAAGACCAGTTATTACAGGTTACAGATATTACAGGGTACAGGTAGATATTACAGGTTATTAAAGGTCTAACAGGTGGATAGGTAGAGGAAATAATGCCCCTTTAAAATGGCCACCTCGATCCTCGGATCTAAACCCATGTAATTATTTCATTTGGGGAGCGTTGAGGACCACAGACAACTTGAAATTAATGTTATGAGAGGTAATGCACAATTATTGGATAATTTCTAATTTTCGAAGAACTAATATTTGTTTTTAAGAACAAGAAAGTAACTTTGAGCATTTACTGTAATATTATTTTAATGTGATTACAAATATCAATTTATTTAAAATGTTAATGCTGACTTTCTTACATTATTAGTTGATATTGTTTATTTAAAATATTTGTGTTGATTTTTATTTTATTGATTGATAATACTAATACCAAAAATGTGTAGTTATTTTTTTTAATGTGACGT
>NW_019416210.1:432621-528035 GCF_000390285.2 Anoplophora glabripennis | reverse complement strand
TTTTTTTAGTAGTTTTCTTTAAATAACTCAGCGGGATGACTTTGTACGAAAAAATGCTTAGGACATGATTTTGTTCGTAATAAAAATAGCTACAAAATGGCGGTGGTCCGATTACGAAATTTGCAATAACAAAGCCGTAAGATTGAAAAAACGGTATAAAACGCCAATTTTTTTAAGTTGCTGTAAAAATGTCAATTATAAACAAAAAGTGATACAACTTTCGAAAACTATAGTTCAATATATATACAATAATGACGCTAAAGCCGAAAATCAGGAGGTTAAAATATATTTATGTTTTTTAGTTTTTTCAGTCACGCGGTGTAATATAACAATACAGGGTGGTTCAGAACTTATCCAAAAAAAAATTTTTAATGTACTGGGAACTCTTACAAATAAAATTTTACAAAAAAAAATCAAAAAGGGCAATTCGAAATTGATTTCTCTGGCACTGGAAACAGGTCCGTCCTTAGGCAAGGTAAAACATGCGGTCGGCTACCATCATGGCGGCAAATGAAAAACGAATGTAAACACTATCGCAACAACGATAATACTAAAATCGTAATCAGTATACGGAATCGCCTGGGGCCTCGTGGGAGAATGACGTTAGAGACTACAGTAGCCCAACAATGTAAAGGTTGAAAATACTACAACTTCAATAATTTTTTCTCGGAAACTATAAGGAATATAAGAAAAAATTTTAAGATATTGACTCCATTTTTCATGACATCTATTTCGAAATTTTTTCAGATAATTTATGAATCACCTTGTATACAGTTACGCTTTCAATAATTTTCGTTTTGTAAACACCTTGTATAATTTTAACATAATATGTTAACGTTCAAACATCTATTGATTTCATTTTTAAAAAAAGCTGAAAAACAATCTTGAAAATGAATAAATCCGTTCATTGATTTATCTTAGCTGAATTTCGTATTGATCTTACGAGTACTAAATACCTATCTATTCTGTCACTAGTGATGAAAAAGTAGATAAATACCTCTTAATACAACTCCTTCCGGTTTCAATAAACACATTTATCCTGAAAGGAAACTGGGTTTGTTCCTCGTCAAAGTCCCTTGGAATTCTCTAGCGGACCTGAACGCTGAACTATGTAAGAGGTTCTATTCGCTGAAAATAAATACTAACCAGGTCACGCTCGTTGCCGTAAGGGAGCGTGATAAAAAATTTTATTATCCGTGTAAGAACGAATTTGATCTACCATCAAGAAAATGGTATGGTGATACTTTTCAATAAATCCATGTTGGGAACTATTTTACGTGCATGGTGTGCTTATTATTCTTTAATTTTATCTTATGTGTTCTATTGATCATAATATTAATAATTCAAAGCAATTTTTTCATTGAGTATTTATATTAACTAAGTAAAAGGCGCCACATTTTTCCGTTTTAAATTAATTTTGAAGTAAAAAATAAAATTTTCAGCAAATAAAGTCCTTTGGACATACTAAGTGTACAAATGTTGCAAAATATTTACAGAGTGGAACAGATGGACCTGAACACATGGACCTGAATTTGGCTGGGAATAAAAAAAATGTTAATTAATTGTCACCATTGACAGTTGGTTCTTTTGTAGTTTTTGTGTCATTTGTGTTAAAATCAACGGTATCCAAACCGCCCTCTTCTAGACAAGCAAACGTTCAATGGAGACTTCACCACTCTTCGATTAACAGGTGCATTCCCTAAACTGACTTATGAAAGAGAAGTTATGCCAAGAAACGATGCTGCAGAAATGCTTGAGGTTTTTGAACATGATCCTGGTAGGTACTAGTATCAGAAGAATTTCTGTACTTACTGGACAAAGTAAGACGACTGTGCAAAACACTGCGCGAAAACGGACTGCATCTCTATCATTACCAATCGGTACAAGAACTTTTCCCCCAGATCTTCTCCAAAGATTTCGTCTTTCTAAATGCTGAAGCAATCATCTGGATACTCTTTCAACAAGCCTTTTCTGTGACGAAGCTACATTTACAAGCGATGGAATCAACAATTTCCACAACGATCATGTGTGAGCAATCAACACCCTCATGCTATTCCAGAAACCCATTTCAGAGAAGATTATCTATAAACGTTTGGGTGAAAGAGAAGTAATGCCAAGAAAGGATGCTGCAGAAGTGCTTGAGGTTTTTGAAAATGATCCTGGTAGGTACTAGTACGAGAAGAATTTCTGTACTTACTGGAGAAAGTAAGTCGACTGTGCGAAACACTGCGCGAAAACGGACTGCATCTCTATCATTACCAATCGGTACAGGGTGATTCACTATATTTTGACCCCCCCTTTAACTTTTTTGTTTTGAGAGTTATAAAAAAATGTGAAATATAAAAGTTGCGCAAGTTTTTATGAATTTTTCGAAAATGGTAGTAGAAAAACAAACGAAGTCCAAACAAAATGGCCGTCAATGTTAACTTTGTTAAGTTAAATGGAACATCCTGTATATTTTTACATATTTGGATAGAACGTTCCCTGTCGAGCATAGCCATATAGGGTTTGTTGGGTCCATCTCTAACAGTAAGCAGGATACTTTTAAAAAACGAAAAGAAGGTTTTTTATTAATAAAATAATACATCTTGTAATTGTTAGACCTCTTTCAGGCATGTATGCCTTTTTTCCAATTACGTAAGAATTTACAGATTTAGTTATAATATATTTTGATATATCGAACATTGATACGGTCCAAAATGTGTATAAGTAATGTAACGGAATCTCACTAATTAGGCCGTCAGAAGTCTAATTACTCATGGACATGGTAGGTCGTGACAATGACAGGTAGTAATGTCTTGACAACATTGTTATTAATTGACCGTATATATTATTATTTAATTAAAATAGGTTACACAGAAGTAGAAAATAATTTAGAATTAAAATAGAATATGGAGAAGAACTTTGCTCTATTTTAATTCCTATAATATTTCAATTTTCTACTTCTGTGTAATCCATTTTAATTAAATAATAATACAAACTGTCAAACAATAACAATATTGTCATGACATTACCTGTAACTGTCACGGCCTACCATAAAATACATTGTCCCATGAGTAATTAGGCCTCGCACGGCCTAATTAGTGAGATTTAGTTAGAATGCCTATACGCATTTTGGACCATATAAATGCCCGATCTGTCAAAATATATTATAACTAAATCTGTAAATCTTTACGTAATTGGAAAAAGGCAGAAATGCCTGAAAACGGTTTAACAATTACAAGATGTCTTATTTTCTTAATAAAAAACCTTCGTTTCGTTTTTTAATAGTATCTCGTTTTTTGTTAGCGATGGACCCAACAAACCCTACATGACTATGCTCGACAGGGAACATTCTATCCAAATATGTAAAAATATACAGGGTGTTCCATTTAACTTAACAAAGTTAACATCCGCGGCCATTTTGTTTGGACTTCGCTTGTTTTTCTACTACCATTTTCGAAAAATTCATAAAAGCTCGTGCAACTTTTATATTTCACATTTTTTTATAACCCTCAAAACAAAAAAGTTAAAGAGGGGTCAAAGTATAGTGAATCACCCTGTACAAGAACTTCTCCCCCCAGATCTTCTCCAAAGAGTTGGTCTTTCTAAATGCTGAAGCAATCATCTGGATACCCTTTCAACAAGCCTTTTCTGTGAGGAAGCTACATTTACAAGAGATGGAATCAACAATTTTCACAAGGATCAAGTGTGGACAATCGGAAACCCTCATGCCATTTGAGAAACCCATTTTTAGAGAATATTCTCCGTAAACATTTGGGCTGCAATAATTAATAACATTTCTTCGACGGAAATTTGAACAGCAAGATGTACCGACTTTTTGGAGAACCATCTGCCTCTACTACTTCAGGACATTCTTCTTCAAATCAGAAGGACGATGTTTTTTTACATGACCGTGCTCCGTTCCATTATGGAAGAGGTGTCACTAATTTACTCAATGAAAAGTATCCAAATCGATGGATAGGCCGTGTCTGTCCCATTTGCCACCATGATCTCCGGATTACACTTTTATTAAAATAAACGACATTTTTTTCTAACTCTATCAAGTCGCAACAATGTAATTTACTCTTTAGCAACTACCCATACGACCTGGCAACTGCATAGTATAATTTTTGATTAAAATTAGTCATAGAATACAAAATATCTCAGATACCTGGGCAGCCATCCTGCATACGAAAGGTATTAGAAAAATTATTTATTATTATTATCGCCATGATAATAATTCATTCAATCATTCAATAATGACAACATTTTCTACTTGTTCGTCAAATTTGATTACAATTCGATCTTTATTTTTTATTTTATAGTGTTCTGCAACAAAAAATGAATTTTACGATATTGGAAGATTCACAAACGACTGTAGTAGGTACATAGAAATGAAGTTCCATCATACTTTAAAAAAATATATTGGTCAGGACAGTTTCGATATGGGGGTTGTGTAGCCATTGAAGGCGACCCAACTGTAAGGCCTTCAGACGCTGTTCTGTGTCGAAACCACGCGAGCTACCCGCTCGTACAGCTCCTACTCAGGTTCTTCTTTTATATAAAAACAACGTACTTTTCTTTTAAAATATATTTTTCATAAAACACAAAACAACATGATTACATTTTTGACGTTATATCAATAATAACAACTGTTTTTTAACAAAACAAAACTCTCATGTCAAGACAAAATATAGGATGCACATTGATGTCTCTAACAGACGCAATCATTCTTAATGTTTACAGGAAAGTGGAAATAATAGTTCTGGAAGATCATCGTTTGAAAGTGTCTACAACTGCTAGGGGTGTTTTTTAATTGTAGATACAATGCATTAGTAATAAACATTTTTAATAATCAAAATTTGTTGAAACTTATTGAGAACTTCTTTAGATATATATATTTTCTAATTTAATTGCTTTTAACGATTATTTTTTACATTCCTTGCTGTAAACTGTATGTTTAACATGAAGAATTCTCCCCGTTTATTGACACAAATAGGTGTTGTGGGAAGCAAAATAACGATGGCTTCAACTCGAGAGACCCTCGAATTCGCTTTATAAGAGGTCAGGCAGCCCAAAATGTCAACCTATTATTTCCACGGGCAGGAATAAAATGCTTCCCCAAAGCAGTGTTTACGTTATTCTCCCTTGAAAAAGCCTTTTGATCCTACAAAACACCTCTTATCAATTCCAGTTCCAAACTTCAATCAAGTAATTGGATCTGACTAGTTTATCTTGCAGTAGCTTTAGATGTCGTTTTGAATTGCTCTTTATTTACACAATAATCGATTCCACTATTTAATATATACTTGCACATACTAAAAGCTACTTTGTGTGGACAATTAAATATAAATTCTAAAATTACAAACGAAGTAAACTATTTTTTTATTATTAGCGCTTTGAACTCTATTGCTAAAAGTTTTAAGGTGACAAATAAATTTAAAAAATTATTCGAAAAATTCTATCAAAATTTCTTAAAATAGTTGCCTCAGGTTGAAATAATTAATCTATATCTCATCATCATTCATTAAATAGGTAAACATATTTATATTAAAAATATAGTTAGTTTAGTTCATTAAAATTTTTAATTAACTAAAGTTTTAATAAAATCTCGAGTCTTTATAAGGTGTAGAGGAAAATTATGTTTTAAGTTAAAAGACAATTTAACAACTTTATGGCTTCCAACTCGTCAAGAGTATTTGTGCAAACTTTGTTTTTTTCTTAAATTACTTACCTACAAAATAAGCAGTTTGTTTTGTTAAAGTGGCGACGTAGTTAATCTAAAAAATAGGGTGGTACATGATGATTCAAAAGAAATTCCTATAATAGGTATTTTTGAAAGACATAGTAATCTATAAACTTTAAGTAAAAAATTCTTATATGTATATATATACAGTGTGTCTCCGCATAGAGTACAGCACTCTTGTAAATATTTTTATAGTTTATTTTTTGTGAAAAGGTTAGTTATTCTTGATAAAAAGTTTTGGTTATCTTGGGAAGCCATGAGCTGTAATCAAATATGTAATAAAATTAGGGCGTCCAAAAAATTACAAAATGTGAAATTTTCTCTAAGCAAAGTACCTTAAATTTTTGCTTTTGTTAAAAAGTATATTTAACAAAGTTGTTCTAGAAATCAAGAAATGCTTAAATACGAGGTTTAGTCAGAAAAGAACAACACATCACATTTTGCAAATAAAAAGACGTTGCAATTTTTAACTATCTTAGATACCATATAATTACCATGGATATTTCTTTATCAATGTCAAAGTTAACATATTTATTTTTATTAACTGCCCACCGAATAATTTTTATTAATAATGCTAAACCCTGGAGCAACGAATTTATCTTGTGAAATGTTATGGAATCGGTAATGTTTCATATCGATATGCAATACAAATTTTTAATGAAAAGCATGCAAATGTAACTGTAACAGATAAAAAAGGATACAATGATAACGATGCTGCTATTCTTGTAGTTATGGGCTCTGTACAAGACAATCCAAAGTCACTGAGGAAAAGATCAGAAAACATATTATCAAATCTCATATTCAAAGAATTTTAGTTTACGACACAATCTATCCATTCAAACCAGTGTTTAATCATAAACTGATTGATGGAGATGATGGTTTCGTTTGAACTTTTGTTTAACAATGGGCGAGAAACTGATTGAAAACATATTCTTTCATCGCAACATTTTATTTACTGACGAATCAACATTCAGAACTAATGGCGTGGTTTCCTCTCAAAATTGTAGATTCTGGGCTAAAGATAATCCAAATTTTCGATTGATAACTACTAGTTAAAAATTTTAAAGTAAATGTCTGTTGTGGCACAATGTATCATAAAATAATTGGTCCTTGCTTTTTGGAAGAAAATCTAAATCAAAATTCGTATTTGGAAATTCTTAATAATTGTGTTTTGGCAGAACTAAATAGCGAAAATTTACAGTTTAGAAGAAAACTAATATTTCAACAAGACGAATGCCCTGCATATTCCACACTTCTAACGTTCACTTCCCGATCAAGTAGCTCGGACGCTATGGACTTTAGCCTGCACGGGCACCCGATTTGTCCCTATTAGATTATTTCTTGTGGGGATACTTTAAGCCAAAAATGTATTCAAACGATTTTGACGATAACTTTGATTTACTTAAGCAAAAAATCCAAGAAACTGTTGCCATATGAGGGGCTGATTTTTAAGAGTACGTACACACTTTGCATTTTTTGTGTTAACAGGTAAATAATTATCAGTACACCATGTATAAACATGATCCACAAGATCTTACGGTAACAAACAATCAGCGACAGATGATATATTCAAGAACAATTTCAAGTAGTCGGCAAACATAAGATGATTTGATTTAATGTTAGAGATAAGTCATTTACAAATAATATAAAAAGAAGTGGCCCCAAGTTAGAGCCTTAAGGTACTCCCGATGCCGCATTAAAAGAGACATACATCTTTCGATGATATAGGTAAATATTGAAAAGGCGGAGTAAGCTATCACTGAAACCATACCGTTCCAACTTACGTAGCACTATGATTAACCTTGTCAAAGGCCTTTGAAAAGTCTGTGTAAATGACTTGCCCTTTGTCATCAATCATCATTATTTGAAACACCCTGTATAATTCTGAAGTATCTTTGCCATAGAAATTTACCAATATCTTACTTTTCTCACTAGTGAAACGCCCTTAACTATTCTGAATAAAAAACTCAGCGCAGTATTTTCAAGCCGTCTACTTTTTACATTTCCAAAAATTGAAAGATTATAGTAATTTAAACGAGTAATATGTGTTAAATGTTAATTTTCATAATTTTGTGATTTGTTTAATTATTATTATTATTATTAACATGACACATATTTTAAACAAAAAGTATAAAATAGGATGAACCTTTACATAACATGACAAACTGACTGTCAGCCTGAAACTATGTTTTCAGAGGCGTCAAGTGTTCTTTGCCCTTCATGAAAACTAATGAATATTTGACATTGAGTGGGTGAGATATAAATATCCCGACATGAAACCTGCAAGCATTTCCCTCCCAGTGATCTATCGACCATTCTGTTCGCATGCAAAACTTTAAAGCATAAATATGCATCAGTTATAACCCTCCGCTAGGTTTCTGATGGGTTGCATAATATAGGAGGCGGTCGAGCAACCACTCATACAAATTACAGTTGCTGACGTTTTTCTGTGGGAAAAATAACAGCGTATCTTTGCGCACTTAGTTAGAGGCAAAAGTTTTAATCTTATAACTGTAAAAATTTATTTTTGAAAGAATTCGCCTACGCTTTGATGACTTCTTTTATATGTATTTTAACGTAAAATGGATGCATGTATGAATATTAATCAAATAAAATCAGTATCGGAGTGGCTATGTTTAGGGCCTCTCGTTGAATTCTACGAAGGACCGCTTTTTAAGAAACTGAAGAGCAATGAATTGTATTTTAACACAAACTAGATGAACAAGAATTTGGTTTTTCTGATTTCATACAGGTGGCGCGGCGGTAGGATTTCGATGTGAGGTAAGTTGGCAGTGCTAACGACTAACGTAAGCTGCTTTGCAATTCATTCACCACTAGGGTCGCATGATTTGGTTATATTATATTGTAATAGTATATTAAACAATAAGGTTTGAAAACTACTTTTTGCACACGAGCGAGACATATTGGTGGACCGAGCCGAAGGTCCACAAGTCGAGTAGTGTGCAAAGAGGTTATCAAACAATTTTTTTACGATACTTTTTATATGACTGTAAACAGAGACCACAAAAATCAAATTTTAATTTAAATCGTTTATATTACTATAATTGCCAACGCATTAGCAAAATAAATTAAATACAATTTTTAATTTAACTCGTTTTTATTAAGAAAATTGTTAACGCATTAACAAAAGAAACTAATATTTAATATTTGTGGTAACATTTGAACATTCCTTCAAGGTTACGCTGGGAAAAGCAGTATTATTGTGCACCTTGTTTTCGGTAATAGAGAATATTTTTGGTGTCGTGTTTTTAATGCAGTTTTTCAGTGTGCGGTCGTTGTTTTCTTGTTGTATTCCAGTAGACGATCGTTGTTCTGGTTCTGTGGCAGCAGAAGACACTGAAGACTCTATCTTTTTCGAAACTTCCATTTTTTTTTCTCAAACAGTCATCAACGTAGCCTTCGGCAACTGTACTGAATTTCCACCCTCCATGGCGTTTGAGGACAAGCAGATTTGAGCCAGAATTGACTAAAATTGTGGCCGATGAACCCCGAAAACAATGTCCCGTGTAACTTCCTGGATTCTCTAGCATCAAAAACGTGGCGATTTCCCTAGCCATGTTTCTAATTTTGTGGATGCCAACGTTTTGGCTTGAACATTTTCCGTTTTGATAGTTTAAAAAAAAACTGTCTGTCTTCAGATTAGGAGGAAGAAGAGCACAATACTTTCTTAAGATAGTGTAAAGGTTTCCTGTAATTATAAAACACCTTGGTACCTTTGTTTCTGTATTCTTCAGTTTAATCAGCATAGCACTGCCGAAATCTTTGGTGTCTTCTATTTTGAAATAACATAATTCCTCCCTTCGACATGTCCCAGATAGTCCAACTGCCACCACCGCCTTGATAGGTAAATATTTGTCGTCTGATGCTTTCGTCAAAAACCGACAAAAATCATCTTCTGTGAGGATATGAGACTTCTTTGGGACATAGTTTTCGGATTTTCGTTTGATTAGCGCTTGCAACTTTTTATAGCTTCCAAGATCTATGTTGTGATTGGCACTTAACGTTGACTTGAGCATCGAAAAAATCGTCCACAACGTCGAAGATTTATATTTCTTAGATAGTTCTTCAAAATACACCATTACTGCGTTTTCTGAGAAAGTTTGGACATTTTTGGCTAGTCGCCAGTCCATAAATCGGCTTAACTCAGCTTCATACCTGCTTCTGGATTTTGTGGGCAGCAGTTCCGAACATATTTCGCTTGCTTTCTGTAAAATCTCTTCAGAATCTGAAGTATCTAATCAACAAAATAAAGGAGCCGTGACGGTTGCTATGAAACTCAGCCAACTTGAAACATTGCATAATTTGGGTGACAACATCAAACAAAAATCACAATCTGGAGACGCCTGTGCAAAGATGACATAACCGTGTTCAAAATGTTTAGCACACGTCGTGTGCAAAATACCGTTTTCAGAGCGTGTTTTCCGTGCGCAAAACCCCCTTTTGCAAGGCAGTCGTATAAAAAATATATAAATATAAAATATAGTCATTAAATAGCGTTCCTAATTACATTTTTGGTTTTCACATTTCGTTCTAAAATAGTTTTTTTTGTGTCTAGAATGCGAAATTGCGTTCAAGAATGGAAGTTATTTTGCCGAGCTTAGCGAGCGACAATATTTTTTCGAAAACTGCAATAAAATAAGACAATTGTGTTATATACAACAATCTAATTCATATTTGAATACGTTTGAACCGTGTTTGAATCAAGAAGTTTTAGTCGCTATGTCTATTATAACGATAGCAATCTAATAAATAATAAAAATTTGTTGTTTGAAAAAGTAGTGTCAGAATTATAAATTGTAATTCATATTCTAAGAATCTTAATTCAAAATGAGCTCGGAAAGTGAAGACGAGCATTTACCAGGGGAAGTATTGGAAGCGGCTTGGAAGAGGTAGGTATTACTGGCATATTTAGAACATAAAATTAATAAAATTAAACGACGTTATGGTCAGTATATTCCATGTTAAAAAGTACAATGAATGCTAACAAAATGTGAATATCAGAAACTTTCTAAAACTAATACCATATTTAAAAAGAAAATTAGAAAAATGCCAGAATTCTAACGAAAGAGAAAATGGTGAAATTTTTACAAGAAGTACCTGATAATAGATGTCTGCTAGGAAAGGTAGTAATTCAAATTAATATAAATCCATCGATTTAACTAATTTTGAACAACTTTTCAGGTAATTTTAATAATTGGTGTCTGCTTTGAGAAGGATGAGCTATTATAGATAACGATCGATGATATAGAAGACAAAGATTCAATTATTATTATAAGAATTCCCGATTCCAAAACTGATACTCCGAGATGTTTGTAATTTCAAGTCCAGACCAAATGAGGATTTACCGCAAATACTGTGCTGTACGTCCGGCAGTTACAAGTCGAAGATTTTTTGTGAAGTATGTCAGGGAAAAATATGTTAATCAAGTGGTTGGCGTCAACAAAATAAGGACTGTGCCAAACGGAATAGCAACTTATAGCAATTTGCCTTATCCGGATACTTATACAGGGCACTATTTTAGACGTTCTTCTGCCACTCTGTTAGCCGACGCAGGGGCCGATATTACCACCATTAAACGATATGGGGGGTGACATTCTAGTACGGTAGCGGATACATATATAGAAGATTATATACAAAATAAAATTTCAATCGCAAATAAATTGTTACCATCTTCAGCAGAGCCTACGAAACTTGCCAATAATACAACGGGCGCAGTAAACTTAAACAATTACAGCAACAGCCTCATTGAACACCCAGAACTAGAAGCTACGACAACAACTGACAGCACTGGATCTGGCATAAGTTTAACTCACCGCAATATCGGCACTTTCAATTTACATGTAGTGCAAAATAAATTGTAATCGCCCTGTTTATAATAGTTACTGTTTTATATTGAAACGTTATATTACTTAAAATGTATATTGTTTAGTTAATAAAATCATAAATAAGTTTGAAGAAAATTACAAATTATTTTGACATATTAAGAAGCACATAAAACTAAATATTTTCCCATACTTAACACGTCCAGGGCTTTTCCAGATGGTTTCAACTATTGGAGTCAATGACAAATAATTTTTAATTTATAATTTGGCATTTTGAGGAACAATTTAGATTGATTAAAAAGTAATTTTTTATAAATTATCATTACTGTTTAGTGAAATGTCATCTTCGTATAAGATATCAAAAAATTGTATTAGGAAAGTTATTTTAAAATAAAATGTATACAATCATGTTTACCAAATTTTAAAATGTTCAGCCTGCTATGATATTTTTTAGCATCAAATTACAGACAAATTATAAATCTTAATCATAAACCAACAAATTTATTTCAATTTTATTCCCGAAATTTACTCATCAGTTCTGTAACTTGAAGCTTCCGAATTTACATTTTTCCAAAGCACACTATGTAGACAGCAAAATTAGTTTGTACTCGTAATATCTTATTTCCTGAATGTACCGCACCGAAAAACAATTGCAACCCATCGCCTCCGTGGCGCAATCGGCTAGCGCGTTCGGCTGTTAACCGAAAGGTTGGTGGTTCGAGCCCACCCGGGGGCGTCTTTTTTTATTTCAAAAATAATATATTTTTACAGACATGAAGAAAATTTTGTTACCTTGTTTTAAATCAGGAAGATCCTTTGTCGCATCTGACAGAATAAGGAATTAAGAGGAGATAATAAAATGTTGAAAAAATCAGATGCATACTGGATCGAAACGTCAAAATGTAAAGGTGCTTTTTTGTAATATTTCCTGGCCTAATCCAGATCAAAAAGTAATAAGAGATATGTAATCAATGAACAATCTATAGAATCATAAATAAATTAAATTTTAGAATTCAATTTTAAATTAAACAATAATTTTTTATTTTAGTGAGTGAACATTTTACTTAATTATAATTATGAATGACAAAAAAATACAAATACTGACATAAGCTATGAAAACACACAGAAATTGCAGGCTCGATCTAAAAAACGCTTTTTGACAATTTCTTCATTATTGTTAGGGGCAACAATCACTGCAATCCTAAAAAAATCCATGCTACAGTAAATAATATGCAACAGTAATAAACAAACATTCGAATACAATTCGTGAGGGTTACACATACAGCTTGTCCCGCTGTAATGTCCGGAAGAGGGAAAAGGTTTTTATTTGTGGGTTTACGACAAAAGTCACTGTAAAAACTTCTGCTTGTTCCAACACGGTTAAAATATTTGTCATTTTTTGTACAGGATGTTCAGTATTTAGAAAAATATTGTTAGTCGCCAATAGTAAAGTACCGTTATTTTTGACAATATCGAAAAATATTATCAGGGATGTGTCATCTAGGATCCACAGGGGATTAAAAATTTGAAGTTTCACTAATTTCTGTTGATTTTTTTTTTTAAATAAGGCGGGCACCTGATTGTGCGTGCTATAATGCGGATGCTGTGGCTATAACAACCAAATAAATAATGTTTACTATCTTTTGTCACAGTCACTTCGTGATTCATTAGGTAATATTTTATTTGAGATTACAATGCTCACTCTCGAACAAAAAGTATTTATTGTTCAGTGCTATGGTTTGCTCTCATTCGCGGCAGCTCAAAGACGATTTAATTGGCATAATAGTCACAGATAAGACTAAACAACGGATTGTACAAAAATGTAAAAACACTGGTTCTGTATCAAAAAAGAAAATAGTAACAGCGGTTAACGAAGAAGAAAATGTTGTAGAATTAGTGATGCAATCAATAAGAAATGCCCCAAAGATATCTTTAAGAAAAAGAGCTTCAGAAATTGGAAACGTTAGTAAGTCTCGTTCACAAAGATTGTTAAAAAAATATAAAATACATCCTTATAAACCAAAGTTTATCCATACATTAGAAGAAGAGGATAATTCTAAAAGGTTGGAATTTTGTTTATGGGTGGGTGAGCACCATCTCGAAAACAGAAATTATTTTGTTTATTTAATTTTTTCGGATGAGGCGACATTTTCCACGAATGGAATAGTTAGCTCTCAAAATTGTAGATACTGGGCTTCGGAAAATCCTAATTTTCGAATTAATTGTAGACAAAAAAAAGTTAACGTTTGGTGTGCCGTTTCTTATTTTGGAATAGTTAGACCCTATTTTATAGAGGGAAACTTGAACCAGCATTCTTATTTGAAGTTACTAAGTACGTTTGTCTTAAACTAGCACACCGAGAGAGGGCTTATTTTCAACGAGATGGTCATCCATCTTATTCTACAATTATGGTGTATCGAAAAGTTAAGAGTCTTCAAGTAGGTTTAGCGTCGCCACAAGGCCGTCCTTGGAAGAAGGTTCCATGAAATTTAGCAATATTTTTTTGAAAAAGTTCACTTAGACCGTCGGGGCCATGTGTTGAGCATCTGGTATAAAAGTAAAATCGATATTTCTAATAACGCTCGAAATGCATTCGAAAGAACACGTAGGGATTCCAAGATATTTAAAGTTGTCAGGAAAATCATAATAGGTCAAATAGCTGTTTTTTTGGCGGATTTTCCAAGCTATAAGGATAGATTAAATAAGATTGACTATTCCATCCCGTATTGCTATGCGGAGTCACAAGAGGAAGGTATAGGGTTGTTTGTAAGTTTAGTCTCAAAATTATTTAGACAATTGTAAAAATCAGTCAATTAGATAACGATTAACACGTCTCGATATTCAGGGTTCCCACCAGTAAGATAGGAACATAAACGTCTGGACCCAAGAAATGGACGTGTCGAATTCAGAAGATATCTCGAAAAAAAGGCAGTTTTTCCTTGGGTTCCACATTGGGCAGTCTACTTTGTTTTAGAGTCTCGGGTTAATTTAAAAATGATAAAGTCATTCCAAATTTTGCCATGGATCGCGCATTCCCTGAATCTCAGTACGCTGTCGCGTGTCAATAAATTAATTTTAATAATGTTGTTCGAGCCCATTGTGTCGTTATTTTGTTTGTTTGTTTTGTTTTTATTGTTATTAAACCTTTCCTGGAAGTTTTGGTGTTTCTTTCTTGTTCTTTCAACTTAAGTGTCACCTTATACAACCAACCACTGGATTACCTTGTACATGAGCGACATATGGTAAGTGTCTGGTGTTCATTCTCTGAACGTACAACATTTCTCTGTTCCCACGTATTAATTAAAGTGTAATGATAATTATAAACTCCCTTTCGAGAATTAAATAGTAGACTATTTTACAAGTTAATATCGTTATGATGCTGGTCGTAATGGTAGATAGATAAATGAAGAAATAACCTCTCAGGTTACAATGGTTAGAGAATGTTTGGACCAACATTTTAAAGATCGATGGATAGGACGATTAGGTCCTGTTCCATGGCCTCCTGGAAGTTGTGATCTGACAATAATGGACTTTTATTTGTGGGGCAATCTAAAACAAGAAGTTTATGCTGAACCACTTAGTAATAATGTGGATACTTCAAAAAACAGAATAAGAAAAACAATTGCATACGAAATACGAAATGTCTATAGAGAATTTATTAGAAGAGCTGAAATTTGTGGTGAAATTGGAGGCAATAAATTTGAGTAACAATATTTTTCTAAATACTGAACACCCTGTATAAAAAATTTCAAATATTTTAACAATTTTGACCGTTTTGGAACAAGCAGGAGTTTTTACAAAGAGTGACTTTTTGTCGTAAACCCACAAATAAAAAACTTTTCCCTCTTCCGGGCATTACAGCGGGGTACGCTGTATATTTGCGAAATATATTTTTTTTTTTTCATAATTAACTGATGGATACAATTTCTTTATTTCGCAAAGCTAGTTGGAATTTTTTTATTACGAAAATTCTCTACATGAGCTTAGAAATCATTTCAAAAAATACGATATGGATCCCACTCTTTATTATCAAAATTTGGCCACTTTACAAACTACCGCCATTATATCAATTTCACCATAAATGAACATAACTCCTTTCTCTTCTCTTCAATTGTTTTGAAGTTAAGAAACTGAAAATTAATTTAAATGATAGCATTAAATCAATTAAAGATCTGTTCCCATAAGAGGAATGTGGCTGCTAAAGCTTTATCCACACAGTTCTGTTCAGTAAAATTTATGTTGGGAAACGTTTCATTAAATATAATGTACGCAATCACGCGATTACAACTACTAACAGAGAGTTAAACACCTCTTCAATGATAGGTCCTGCATAATTTTTGGAGAAGTTCCTTAATTAAGATGTTTGGTCAATTGCCAGAACAAAACATCGCGAGAGCCATAGGGCAAGCGCGTATCGCGCATAGCAGCGTGCTCCGATCACGGTGATGCTCATTCGTGCCGTGTGTGTTCCAGAGTCGGCTGGGGCACAGCAAGCGGGAGCGTCGCCATAAGTCACCGGGACGCCAGGATTCCACCACAGACTACGCCGCCGATCTCAGCAGCGACCACAGCACGCCCAGCAGCACGCAAAGCCCGAGACATCGACTCTACACACGAACTGGTAAGTGCAGATTAATCTTTCAGTGTTTCGTTACTCGAAAAGTATTTTTTTTCGCTCTATACTCATTTTGTTTTTTATACGTTCTATAGAATACTGAAAATTTTCCCAAAATTTTGCTTAACTTTCAAATTTTTAACTGGAATCTAAATTTTTTACTATGCACCTGATCTTTCACGCATCTTTTAATTCTTTACATATATTTTGATTTTGTATTTAACTTAGAATTTTCTTTTGAATTTTTACTTTTCATTTCTTATTTATTCTATAATATAAAGTTGACTCATTTATTTTAGCAGATGACAGAACTCGCAAAAAAAGTTGATTTACCAAAAATCGTTTGTACAGGTGTTTCAGAAAGACCTCCCGTAAATTCAGGAAGTGATAGTACGACAAAAAATAAGAATGTTTTATCTTGTGAACTATATGTATACCTCCTCTTGTTTTCGAGATACAGAGCGATAAAATCAAAATTTTTAAATAGAATTTTTATGAAAATTTCCAAACAGTACGAAATATTTTTATGAAATTTGGTATTCCGAGGTTTTTAAAGACGCCAAATACGCCGGTCTAATTATTTTTTGTATATTTTATAGAGGACGCTAGTTATGCTACATTCGTGTTACATTTAGTCATTACTAACTACAATCAATAAAAATCAGTAAAATTTTGATATAAAGTTAATTAAAGTTTAAAATATTACAGATAATGTATGCGTTGTTTATGAGACATCCTTCAATAAGTTTTGACATAAGCCTACTTTGAGAAAAGTCACTTATTTTCTTCACCGTTCTTCACCGGGTCCAGGACGACCCGGATTAAAGCTGGTATTATTTCTTCATTACTTAATAGTTTTCTTTAATATTGTGGTTCACTTCCAACATACATACATTAGTTTTACTTGAATAGTTCCTAGTTATCAGAATTAAAGTCGGTCGCTTTTTTGGATGTCTTTTTTACTGACGCATAGTTTCGTATTCTATTCATAGTAAATATTTAAATAGAATTCATCGCGTCCTTGGAAAATTATTGTTTTTTCACTTATTTTGATGGTATTGATTTACGCTAATTTTTCTTATTTAAATAGAGCTATCAAAAGAGAATAATAATTAATAGTTGTAGTTGCAATTTATTAATTTATTTTTTTATATTACCTACTCTTATTTCACAATGGCACCGAAAGATTTTCATGTTAAACTTGCTAAACTTACGGCTAAAAAAGAAACCTATTATAATAAAATACAACGCTTATACGGTTTATCAAGAAATTTAATGAACGTAGATAATTTAAATAATTTCAAAATCGAATTAAATACTTTAGAGGATAATTTAGCTTTGTTTAAACAAACTATAGAAAATATTGTCGACTTAAATTTAGAAATGGATCCTGAATATGTATTGAATTATAAACCTCTAGAAATGATAGATACTTTATACTGCCATATACGAGAGGCAGCAAAAATATTAGACAATCAACCAGATTCACAAAATAATCAATCCGCCAATCAACCTGCTATTGCTAGATTACAAAAATTAGATATACCAGAATTCTCTGGAGATCCTAAGATCCAATTTTTTTCGAATCTTTTAAAAGCCTTGTTCACAATTCTAACTTAGACGACATTAGCAAAACTCATTATTTATTGGGAGCCTTGAAAGGTAAAGCACTAGACGTTTGTGCGGGTATTTTGCCACCGGTTTTTGTTAAATATTTTTTATTATTTTTTTTCTTTAGCTCGATTCAAGCGCGCAGAACGGTTGTTGTATTTTTCGATTCGTTGGAAATAGTTAATAATTGTTGTGTACAATTGGTTTTGTGAAGTGAACCCCTTTGAAGTCGAGTGCATTCCCTTCTTCCCTTTCCTTTTGCCTTCGACTTAAAGAAACATCTATTGCGTCACATTTTGGTGAGTTTAGTTGAGTTTAGTTTTTTTTTTATATATACAGTCCATTTGGAAAGGGCTATTTGGGCTATTTGGGTAAGAGTTCAATTAAGAGCTTTTTTTCTCGAAAACCGTCCGTATTAGGAACTTCTAATAAGAATACATTATTTTTAGAAAATACAACTGTACATTAGAAATTGGAGCCCGAATGGTAAAAAACTTAATCTTAAAAAAATTAGAACCTAAGGAATGTAGTGTAACTAGCGCCCTATATGAAATATCCAAAAAATAATTAGACCAGCGTATTTGGTGTCCTTAAAAAACCCGGAATATCAAATCTCATAAAAAAAATTAAAAGAATTTTAATTTGTCGCTCTGTATCTCGAAAACAAAAGGAGATATATACATAGTTCATAAGACAAAAAATTCTTATTTTTTATCGTACTATCCCCCCTGAATTTACGGGAGGTCTTTCTGAAAAACCCTGTATAAAAGTTGCAGAAGAAGAGGGTTATAAAAATCCTGCTCTACAAAGTTTGTTCAAAATTGTTCTACAAAAATTGTTACCATTTGTTACCATTTATATTTTTACAACGCAGTGGTCGAAAATGACAATAAATCAGTTTTGTATTATAAAGTTCTTATATTTCAATTTTTTAAATAATTGTTAATTTGTTTATTTGGCAACTTTTATACTGGGTGATTCACAAATGGTGGCCAAAAATGAAGCCTCGTATTCTTTGGTGAATTTTAGGGGGAGTTTTTCCTATAAAGTTTTTATCTAGTATGTTTCGTTAAAAAGACATAGTGTTGAACTTCAAAAAATATTTTAAATTTTTGTGAATAATTTAAAAACTAGTAAGTGAAATAATTTGAAATTGTACATATATATTTATGTAAACATTGTCCAAAATCTGACGGCTTTTTCTAAAATTTACATGCTCCAGTGGCGCAGATACAGGGTATCGGTGGCATATTTTTCTAAATAAAATGTAATTTTGGTCATTCAATAGAAAAACATGTTTTATTATTCAAAAAGTATACTCTTACTTAAACTTCATACTCATTTTATCTAATTTTTACATTATTTTGGACACATATGTCTAAAACAAATATTTCACTCAACTTTCACGATTAATTAATTGCTTACTTAATTATCGATTTTAACAAAATTTCCATTATTTAAAATATAAAGGTGCTTTGTTATTAACAAGTGAAGCTTTTAATCAGACTTCATACTCCCTTTTCATCTAATGTTTATTTGTATTTGGAAAAAGATACCTACCATAAATTACTACTACTATTGATGAAGATTTGCTTTTGAGACGTTTAATCAAATTTAACAATAATGATCTTTTTCAAAAAAAAAAAACAGCTAATTGTATTGAAATTTGGTACAGATAAGTTTCCAGAGGCAATAAATGCGTTAGTGGTAGGTGTTTTCGACTATGTGCTAGATGTCGCTAGCTACGATCTTTTGAGATTAGGTTTTTTACGGAGTAAGCAAGGATGTCTTATGATGTAAAATTTACATAAAAATGATACTCTTGTTAATATAGCTGAAAACCATTTTTGAGAAAAACGCAATTAACTGTTCCATTTAACATACAAGGTACCTGGAAAAGAACATGACATACTTCAAAGATAGTTTGCTTGGATGATAATAAACCGATTTAGATCAAATTGCCGAAGTAATTTCTTTTTCAAAAGTTATCGGCAGTAAAACAGTTTTTTTATTTAATTTTCACTAATGTTGGTATAACTTTTTAAGGAAGCAACTTAATATAAATCTGTTTAGTTTCCTCCAAGAAGGCCACCCTTAAAGTATAACTCATTCATTTGAGGAGACTCTGTATATTAAGGAATAGAAGCTAGTTGACTTTGGGACAGTCAATTGCGTTTTTCTCAAAGCGATGTGTTTTCATTGATTTTAACAAGTGTATCATTTTATGCAAACTAAAATTTTACATAGTAGTACCATGAAAAAATTAATTTCAGAAAATGTATGTCCTAAGTGCAACTTCTAACAGATGGTCAAAAATTAACTACACTCTTGCAATTAGTATCTTTGAAGAGTTACCTGTACCAAATGTCAACAAATTATATTGTTTTTAGAAATAATATAATTAAAATCTGACTAAAAAAATTTCCTTTGACCCCCCGCGTCTCAAAAACAAAAGACGATAGGGCAAAAACGTTCTATCAGTACCTATATGGTATCTTTCTGCAAAACATTTGTGTCTAACTGAATTTTTTTGAAGAAATCTTCTGATTTTTTACTTTACCTCCGAATCTTTACTGATCACCTTCTATTCCTTTTTTTTTTATTTTTTCTCAACTTGATTTAAATAACTTTTTTGTAACTGCATTATTGAAAAATATTTTAACATACTTTACTCTTACCTTTCGGTAAAAAATGATTTTGTACTCAATGCTTACACACCATGTACCTTTTTATAGTAATCGTTTTACTGAAAACAAATTCGCTAAACATAGGTAATTCTTTGAAAATGTAGCGACCCTTTTTATTGAAGCTACTGAGGGATACAATATCCGCTTCACCAAATTCTCTTTGTCCAAATTTGATGGACGTAACTCTATAATTCTTGTCGGTATTATGTTTCTCTTTTTTTTCGACAGAAACAACCGGATGCAACATATATCACGGTAGTAGGTCTACTTACTTAATGCTAAGCTTACAGTATTTTGTTTTAGAAGATTTATGAGAGACATTCTTATTTAATTTTTAACGGAACATGTGCAGAGTAAATTTACGTAAATACGTAAATTCTTGTATAATTATTGTCCAAGTTAAAGGAGTACGTTTGATAGACCGTGAGCTAGCGCACATGGGTGGTTCATAGGGGTGAACTTGCAAGAAGAAAAAAAAACCATCGTTTACTTTTTGTCTGGTAATCGAAACAATGAAAATTTTTGTTATGAAAATGATAAAAATAAATTGCTAGACGGTTTCCAATGTTCGGAGTCGAGTATCTCTGCGGAAAATTATGTGAAAAGTTTTAACATTTTTCAGTGATCTTAATGTACAAAAAATAGGGCCATTGTGTTTGCGGTATTATAAAATGTTATTAATTTTTCAATGCCAGACAAATTGGCCGGTTCGAAAATTTATAAATAAATAAAAAAGGCGCGAAAAAAATTATAAAAATTTCAATAATTTATTTTTCTCTAGCATTTTACATTTCAATTAGAAATGCGCGTATAAACACAACATAATAAATGCCAGACAAATTGAGCTATTCGAAAATGTATAAATGAATTAAAAAGTTACAAAAAAATAACGAAAACTTGTTTTTTTTTCTAATTTAAACGATTTATGTTTGTCTGGCATTTTGCATTTCTATTGAAAATACATATTTATACTTCAGGTTAAAACGCCAGACAACAGATAAGTTGGGTTGTTGGAAAATTAAAAAGAAAAATTAAATTAAATAGTTGTAAAAAAATTAATGAAATCTTCAGTGTTTTTTTTTGTCTGGCAATTCGTTTTTTAATAAAAAATACATTTACGTGTCTCATTAAGATACGCTTGCTCAGCACAGTTATTTTACTGGATATAAGCCACTTGTACCTTTATGGGGTACAAAATTTTGAAATAAGCACTTTTATTCATTTAAAATTCAAGTTTTCAATAATATTATCCTGCAATTTTATTTCTTAATTCCAATATGATTTAAAATTTTAATTTTTTACATTTACGAAGGTTTTCTTATTTTCCAGCTTTTCTTGACTAGCTAAGGGTCGGTTTTTCAATCGTTGGCTAACTCCTAACTTAGGGTTAACTGTCACTTTATTTTCTCATGTTTTAGTGAAGAAGCAATAATTTTCTGTTAATATGCAAGCTTTTAACAAATAATGAATTTATAAATTCATGTTTAATTTTTTTTTACTAATGTATGAAATCTGCATTACAAAAAGTAACAATTAGTTAACCAGATATTGAAAAACCGGCCCTAAGTCACTTCCGTCGACAGCATCAGATTCAGTAGGAAATTTTACGCCGGAAATAGTATCTTGAGTATGTTTCCCGAGTAATTACAGGTTGTAATATAAAGGGAAAAAGTCGAAAAAAAAATGGGAAATTGTATTTTTTTTACAACTTTGTCTATTTATTTCCCAATTTGTCTGGCATTTTTAATTTGAGTTTGTAAGTGTATTTTTTATTAAAAAACGAATTGCCAGACAGAAAAAATACACTGAAGTTTTCATTATTTTTTATATATTTATTTAATTTAATTTTTTTTTTAATTTTCGAACAACCCAAATTGTCTGGCGTTTTAACTTGAAGTATAAATATGTATTTTCAATAATAATGCAAAATGACAGACAAAAATAAATCGTTCAAATTAGAAAAAAAAAGAAAACCAAGTTTTCATTAATTTTTTTGTAACTTTTCAATTCATTTATACATTTTCGAATATCTCAACTTGTCTGGCATTTGTATATTGTGTTTATACGCGTATTTCTAATTGAAATTCAAAATGCCAGACAAAAATAAATCNGATGCAACATATATCACGGTAGTAGGTCTACTTACTTAATGCTAAGCTTACAGTATTTTGTTTTAGAAGATTTATGAGAGACATTCTTATTTAATTTTTAACGGAACATGTGCAGAGTAAATTTACGTAAATACGTAAATTCTTGTATAATTATTGTCCAAGTTAAAGGAGTACGTTTGATAGACCGTGAGCTAGCGCACATGGGTGGTTCATAGGGGTGAACTTGCAAGAAGAAAAAAAAATCATCGTGGTAATCGAAACAATGAAAATTTTTGTTATGAAAATGATAAAAATAAATTGCTAGACGGTTTCCAATGTTCGGAGTCGAGTATCTCAGCGGAAAATTATGTGAAAAGTTTTAACATTTTTCAGTGATCTTAATGTACAAAGAATAGGGCCATTGTGTTTGCGGTATTATAAAATGTTATTCATTTTTCAATGCCAGACAAATTGGCCGGTTCGAAAATTTATAAATAAATAAAAAAGGCGTGAAAAAAATTATAAAAATTTCAATAATTTATTTTTGTCTAGCATTTTACATTTCAATTAGAAATGCGCATATAAACACAACATAATAAATGCCAGACAAAGTGAGCTATTCGAAATTGTATAAATGAATTAAAAAGTTACAAAAAAAATAACAAAAACTTGGTTTTCTTTTTTTTTCTAATTTAAACGATTTATGTTTGTCTGGCATTTTGCATTTCTATTGAAAATACATATTTATACTTCAGGTTAAAACGCCAGACAACAGACATGTTGGGTTGTTGGAAAATTAAAAAGAAAAATTAAATTAAATAGTTGTAAAAAAATTAATGAAATCTTCAGTGTTTTTTTTGTCTGGCAATTCGTTTTTTAATAAAAAATACATTTACGTGTCTCATTAAGATACGCTTGCTCAGCACAGTGATTTTACTGGATATAAGCCACTTGTACCCTTATGTGGTACAAAATTTTGAAATAAGCACTTTTATTCATTTAAAATTCATGTTTTCAATAATATTTTCCTGCAATTTTATTTCTTAATTCCAATATTATTTAAAATTTTAATTTTTTACATTTACGAAGGTTTTCCTGTTTTCCAGCTTTTCTTGACTAACTAAGGGTCGGTTTTTCAATCGTTGGCTAACTCCTAACTTAGGGTTAACTGTCACTTTATTTTCTCATGTTTTAGTGAAGAAGCAATAATTTTCTGTTAACATGCAAGCTTTTAACAAATAATGAATTTATAAATTCATGTTTAATTTTTCTTTTCTTTACTAATCTATGAAATCTCCATTACAAAACGTAACAATTAGTTAACCAGATATTGAAAAACCGGCCCTAAGTCACTTCCGTTGATCAGATTCAATAGCATCAGATTCAGTAGGAAATTTTACGCCGGAAATAGTATCTTGAGTATGTTTCCCGAGTAATTACAGGTTATAATATAAAAGGAAAAAGTCGAAAAAAAATGAGAAATTGTATTTTTTTACAACTTTGTCTATTTATTTCCCAATTTGTCTGGCATTTTTAATTTGAGTTTGTAAGTGTATTTTTTATTAAAAAACGAATTGCCAGACAGAAAAAATACACTGAAGTTTTCATTATTTTTTATATATTTATTTAATTTAATTTTTTTTTTAATTTTCGAACAACCCAAATTGTCTGGCGTTTTAACTTGAAGTATAAATATGTATTTTCAATAATAATGCAAAATGACAGACAAAAATAAATCGTTCAAATTAGAAAAAAAAAGAAAACCAAGTTTTCATTAATTTTTTTGTAACTTTTCAATTCATTTATACATTTTCGAATATCTCAACTTGTCTGGCATTTGTATATTGTGTTTATACGCGTATTTCTAATTGAAATTCAAAATGCCAGACAAAAACAAATCATTTAAACTTTAATATATTTTTTACGAATTTTCTTTTGTCTGGAACAATTTTTCCATTTTCCAATTTGTCTGGCAAATTTTTTGTGACAAGAAATATGGGTATTAAATTTAAGTACTCGAGGTACCAGACAAATAGTGATCACTGAAAAATGTTAAAAATGTTCACATAATTTTCCACAGAGAAACTCGACTCCGAACATTGGAAACCGTCCGGCAATTTATTTTTATCATATTCATATCAAAAATGTTCATTGTTTCGATTGCCAGACAAAAAGTAAACGATTAATTTTTTTTTGTTCTTGCAAGTTCACCCCTATGAACCACCTTTTCAGCTATTTAAAACCGTCTGGCATTTGAAAATTGTTAGGTACTTATTAATGTCTATTTTTGCATCGACTGCCAGACACTTTAAGATTAGTGAAAAACTAATTATTTTATGCAAAAGGAAATTAATTTTCCAAATTTTCGAACACGGGTCGGCCCTTAAAACCACCCTTATTTTCATTAACTTACCTTTTTCAGATCTCAAAATGCCAGACATTTTTCGATGACGCCACACCCATGTGCGCTACCTCACGGTCTATGATTGTGAGTTGCTCTTCTTTAAAGGCTTTGAACTAACATTTATAATCAAAATTAAAAAGAATTCTTTTTGCCATTAAAAAAGTTAACTCGTATAAGTACATAATTATAAAATTTAGTGGATATTTTGGTAATTAGTTACCCCATTAGTTAATTATGTTGTTAATTAACAGAAATCGTTTTTTATTCATGTATTGTATTATATCATAACTTCTCCAATGATATTTTAATGTATATCGCCATTAACATACCATCCATATCACTTAGTTGTAATTTGAAAACATGATTTAATGTTTAAAGCTCTTGTACTGAAGTAAAATATTTCCTTGTATAACAGTAATTGATTATACACTACAACTTTGTGAACAGAGCAGAAAGTAGGGCAAATAGTAGGATTTTATTCAATTTTCCTGAATGATTAACAGCATTAGGAGTAGTTTGACTTTAAAAGAATTAAAACCGCATGCAATAAATCAACCCAATAATTTCATCAGTCACTGCATATACTAACACTACGCTTAGAAACAATTAATGTGTATGCTTTTAGACCAATTTATATATATATATAGAATCAGTTAGTATAGCCTGCGGTTAACCACAATGAACACTAAATCATTGTCTTCCTTACACATTACATAATAAATTACATATCGAGATATGTATATCTTTTTATGTTGCAACTATTATAATTTGAAAGCAGTAAAGTTTCTTGTCACTTTTTTGCAAATGCTCTAAGCTGAGCATAAACACATAAATCAGGATTTGGCTTTTTCCTGTGGCCTTCACATTTCTGTGACACTTCATTTTAAAAAGATAAACTTGCTTTGAAGTCAGCTTTTTGATATGTATAATAATGTTTCCATAGTTTATAAAACTTTTTGGTAACCTCTTTACGGACGACATAGCTCAAAATAAAATATATGTAATTTATTTTACTTTCTTAAATAAGTTTCTACCTTAAAGAAAATATGTTGTGGAAATGAGATGGGAAATAGAAAATTTGAGTAATAAATACCTATCTTTCAAACGAACAAGTTTAAAAATGTTTAATACAGAAGATGCTTATCTTTCGTTTAATTAGTCCATATACAATATAATATCAGATAAAGTTCTCCAACATATTTTGTGTTAGAAAATGGATGGGAAACATCGTTGTGACATACGCATGCTGAGTATATAACTGGAAAGCTGATATTTGATATCAGTTTAGTTACGAGAATTTAACATATTTAGTTTCAGTAGAGAAGACATGGATATTTCATGATATATGCCTTCATGTCACAGAAGCTAGTAACTAATAGATTATTTAAGAACTTATATACCTACCTACAAATTTCATTAGAAAATATATACGCGATGTAATATCCAAGCTGCAAAATGAGAATTATTTGCAAATAAGTCTTACATTCTTCATTGCTAAATTCAGTGTCCATCAAACTGTTTTTAACACAAAATAAATGACATAAAAAAGTGTTAGTTGGATATGTATTTCCATATTTTTGACAACTTAAAAAAAACAAGGAGAAATACCTCAAGAAAAGGAAATAATGGTACGCAAAAAACACTCCGACACTGTCGAATCCAGATACCAACTGAATAGTGTATTGCTGGTTGCTGGACACCTTAGTACCTCGTGTTAACCGCCGCGCCGTTGTCACATTGCTCGATATGAATTTGATCGAATTTTTAAATTTATTACAGCTCTAATTATTTTTTAGAATTAAGCATAAAGAAGTTAAAAAAATAAAAATTAGATTTTATGGTATTTTATGCATTTTTTTTTCGGAAATGGTTGTGTAGGACCCATGTCATATACAAATTTTTTGTTTATTTTAATGTATTCTATCGTCTGTTAAAATTAAGGCAGTCAAACTTGTAACACCCTGTAGTTATTATATTTTGTGGAGTGAAGTGTTGCTATTATCGTTTCTATTCCTTTTAGGTTAGTGAAAATTTGGCAGTAACTTTAATTTTTTCAATGTACTTCACAAATATTATTGGCATTATATCTTGATACTAGTTACATTTAGTTACAATTAAATTACTATGTTAAATTTTTAAAAGAAGATATTCTTCAAATAAACAAGAAATACTTATAAAAAATTACTGTATAATAGTGTTTAAAATGCATATTATAATATCTAAGTATATGATGTTTATATAAAAGCTGGGCTTTTCAAGATTCTAAACTTGTTACAAGTTATCATTAAAACTGCATATGTTAGACGGTATTCAAACTTAGGATTAGTTTACGACAACCAAAAATGATTTAATGCACACTAATGATTCTCTCAGTGTATTTTAAAACAAAAATAAAATGAACTAATGGATTTCTGTAATCATTTGTTAACTGGTAACTACATTTTTGTATTTTGAATACAAGCACATTTTTTAAACAGGACTTACTTCTTTTCTTAAAATGAAAACTAATAAAATTCTCCCAATTCCGTTTCTATAGACATATTGTATGTAACTAAATTTTATGAAATTGTTAAAATCGCTCAACATTTCGTATAAGACAAAATTATTGCTTTATAATACGTCATCTCAAATCAACGTAAATTGTTTTGAGTGGAGCTTTTTTCTGCTTTTAAGAGCTTCCACTCGAAGACTGATTGGGCATTGTCATCAAAAGGCCAATTTCGTCAGACTTGTAACAGTTCAACGCGTTTCAAGTGGTCTGACGCCCCTGAAATAAATCCAACTTAAAGATAATATAGAAGAGAACTCGGATAGAAATAATTTACTTATCGTTTTTCTTTCTTTATACTTTGATGAAAGTTAATATAAAGAAGTAGTAATTTATAAGTATAGACTGTTTCTTTTATGTAGTGTGTAAAACTTTGAACACATTCACATTCACATTCAAAAGGAATAAAAAATAATCATTTTTCATTTATTAACTATCTACTTGATTTGGTAATTAATCTTAACTAGTGAATTAGTAGTTAAAGGTCAATTTTTTTGTCGGTATACTTGCTCAGGGCGGTTTGACGTACAGACGTTGACTTGAAAAATTCATCTCGGCCAAAAAATGGACTTAAGCCGTGAACATTTCCTTGCGATTATTTTTTACAATTTTCGACGTAGATTTTCTCAACAACAGTACATCGATGAAGTTAGTTCGACTTTTGGCGATGAAGCACCATCAACAACAGCTATATAACGGTGGTAAATGGAATTCAATCGTGGTCCTGGTTAGCTCATTGACGAATTTCGTGAAGAAGGTCATCCGAAATCGGTTGTTATTCGAGAATGATACACAACCATTTTTTTTACCAGAAGTCTTCGAAAAAATAAGGAAAACTGACCTCCGAAGACCAGAACATTCTCCACCAGAACAATGCGAGCTCACGCATCAGCTCAAACAAGAGACTTTTTGAGAATTGATGAGTCATCCGCTGTATAGTCTTGATTTGGCACCCAATGACTTTTCAACGTTTTTTGACACCTGAAAAAGCAGTTGATGCGTTCAACATGCATGTGATGGAATGGAAAAAGTGCTTCGAAAATTGGTTCAAGCGCATGCAGAAGTGCATTGATCTTCACGGAGAATATTTTGAGAAACGGTAAAGCCATATAACATGACAAATTTCTTTTTTTGTTCTCTATTCCCGAAATATAAAAGACGACCCTCGTACTTGTTTTGATTTTTGATCTCAAAAATGCTGACAGTATTTCTAGTGTTTCTAGTCCCTATAAAAATGGATTGCATTGTTAAAACTGCAGACACGTCTTAGGCCAAGCAACGAAGTCATATAATTAGTAAATTAAGTAGGAGGTCGGTATACATCTCTAAAATTAGGTGGACATTATATAAATTATGCATGTATGAAACCGTATGCACTGATGCAAATCGGTAATGTTAGATTTTGCAGTCAATAAATTATTTTTAGGTTTCCACATCAAAATTATCTGAAAATTAACAGAAATTTGAATTAGTATATTTGTAATGTTGCCAAAATAACACTTTCTGAAGTTAAATAGTTATAAACACAAACAACTTTATTGCCACACAATCTTTCAACGCTATAAACAATATCAGATAGATCTATAGAGTTTAAATAAAACATTTTTATCATAAATATGAATGTTTGTATGAGCTAGTCATTTTATAAATAACCGAAATATTTTTAACTGGTGAGAAACAGCTACTCCGCAGATTACAGCTCCGACCAGCATCGAATTACACCCTCGATATCTAGTAAATAGCTAAGATCATTCGTCAGCAGAATCAACACACATAAACCGGTTTCAAATTTTGTACCAAATCATAATTAAACTAGAATAAATCGACAGGATTCATGTCACTTTAGTTACATACATTATATCCATCATGTACAGAGTGTCCCACTAAGCATGCGTGAATTGATAACAATCTTGAAAATAATAACAAAAACAATAACAAATAGATATTAGAACAATTAAATTTTAACAAAAGTAAAGGCTCGAAATGCATACCATTATTTTCAATGCAGGAATTTAACTTTCGCTGCGTGCTTAGGTAGGTTCTTTTATAAACGCATTTTGTTTTGGTAATTAAATGTCTTTTCGTTAGCATCGTGTTCCTCAATTCATTATTATTTATCTCACTAATTTGCTAATAACTTGATTACAAAAGAGATATCGAACCCTTTTTGGCGTCAAAATGTAACTATTTTTATGCTCTTCCTACTAACCTATAAAAAGTTTTATCCTGCTATTTCACTTTTTTAAGAAAACGTGAAACAACCTAAACTTAGATAAATAGCGCCGGTAACTAAACAACACTTTTGTTACAAATTTCAAACTTATACTATACTCATCAATTTTTTGTGATGAATTCATTTAGGTAAAGAAAGCTATAGTCTAGCATTTAAAATTTTTGAGAAAAATCCATAAAACGGCATTCTTTTGAAATAACGCATCTATAGGTTCCCATATTGAGGTAAATGACTTTATACATTCATCACGAGATAAAGCATGCAAAGACCTTTTCAAAAAGTATAACACTATGGGCTTTTGATAAGTCAATCCTTAAAAAAATACATTTTTCTGATCAGACACTAGGAGCTTCCCCCACCCTTTCTGTCGAGAGATACAACAAAATGTTAATAACAAAAGTTATGCGCAATAGATCTGGCTATCCATGTTTGTACTATTTAATATACCTGAAAAGGAAACATTTATGAGAAAAATTCAACTCTATGTTTTGGTATGTAGATTGCGCCTCTTAGCGGCCGAGCTACGTACTTGAAAACTATTTCCAGCGATTTCTCTTGGTCGATTTATTATTCAAAATTTTTTTTCGGAAGTTCTAGGGTCTAATGTCGTATCTCGCCGACCTTAGTGGGATACCCTGTATATAAGAATTTTTTTAGGACATATTTTCAAAATGAATACCTATAATGCATTATTTATTATGCCATTGTGAAAATTCGAATTTATATTCGATTTTAAATTAAAATTTAAATTCGATTTTAAATTAAATTTAAATGAAAATCCTGTGCAGTAGGATTTTTTTTTAGAAGAACTGATCGTAGGAAATTTAATGATGCATAAATTAATATAAGTGCGAAAAATATCGGTTTAACGCGATCAATGATGTGTTTTTAATGTCCAAGCCAAGTACTTTTTAACATGATTCTGTCATAAAATTATGAATAAATCCAGCATTCATTTGTAACAGCATAATTAAAACATAATAGCAATTTGACTGAAATTGCATTTGCTTAGTGGCGAAATGAAAGAATAAAATAGTTCTTTATTGAATCTAAAACGATTTTCCGGTTTGAATCTTTTTCGGTTAAATCTATTCTATTAAACTGGTGCTTTGATAGAATCCTTGTACTTACAACAAAAGCCGTTCAAAGTAAAGCATTCGAGAAAACAGAAAAGGTAAGGCGATCCCCAAATAAGAACACATTTTTTGTGACAAAAAGTAGAAATACGTTTTTCAAAAAATAGAGAAAACAGAGAATAGAAAGCTAAATTATTGTTGCTTATTTTCAGTCATTCACTATTTATTAGTAATTCGTTCGATTTATGAAAAGACTTAAGAAATATTTGGGAAAAATGTTTTTTTTTTAAACACTTCACGCATTGTGAAGTTCCAGTTTCATTTAAATTTAAATCACCAGCATATCAATGATAAACATCAAAATGAAATAATGGAAAATCTATCCTATCTTGATCAATAACTTCACAAAATCGAATTTGATACTAATTTTTAGAATATACCGTTGAATAAAGCAAACTTAACAATGTGAAAGAGACTGGTTGAAAATGTTTATTGAACTTACGAAATTTTAGACACATCCATCTTCTCAGTAGTAAAATACATATCATTTACTATTTCTCCCTTATAAATACGATACTGTAGAAACTTTCTACTACCAGAGGCACTTTGAACCGGGTCTTTTATCATATAATAGTTGCCCAATGTTTAACTTTCAAGAACAATAATAGAAACTTTGCTCATGCGTTACTTCGTTGGAACTTTACGTCAATATGTATCAAATATTATTGACGGGAGACTACCTACAGCTCTTTTATATTTAGAATTTTGCTATAAATTTGTTGAGTACAGAATATCAGTCTGGCATAAAGATTATTAAGGATATAACTAAATTTAAGTAAACTTGTTACATAAAGTTCCACTCAAAAGTGCCCCAGTTTTAAGAGTTCGTATAAAGTTATTTTCTAGAATGCTTCGTTAAGAGGATACAGGCTGTTAAACTTTAAAAAATATTTTTAATTTTTTAAAAATTATTTAAAAAATGAAATAATTTGAAATTGGGCACATGCATTTATGTAAATATTATCCAAAACATTATCCAGTGGCGGAGATACAGGGTATTGGTGGTATATTTTTTTAAATAAAATAGTACGCCACTGCTTTACGGTAATAATCATGATATTTTCGGATTCGTCTCTATTTTCTACAAATTACTACTCTCTTACGTTTTTCGAAATAGCCTGATTTTCTAGTAAAACTTAAAAAACGAACTGAAAACAATTTATACAGGGGCACAAAATGTAAATTGGGACAATATCAATGTCTCACAAAGCATTCTCTTAGTATTTAAGTTTATGAGGATACAGAAGCCGCAATCTGGAATCTAAGTTTAAACCTAATTTTTTTGCACTTTTAGAAAATTCTAGCAAATGCTCATTTATATTAATCTTAATTAATTTAGAAATATCAAAGGCTTTAGACTTCTTACCGAATAAAAGTAAAGCTGTTTTAGAAGGATTTATACTAAGAGAATGCTGCAAGGAAATATCAAATACTGTATTGAAGTCATCGTTTACCTTGTACATAGCTGACTGATAATCTTTAGGATAAAACGAGTAATATAATTGATTGTCATCAGCCTACATGTGAATGCAGCAATATTTAACAAATTTTAAAAATTGTGATGTATAAATTGTAAATAACAAAGGACCTAAAATTGAACCCTGGGGGACTCCTTTGCAGATAGATCTAGATTGAGATAGGTTTTCAGAGATTCTTACAAACTATGATCTATTAAGGTATGAATATAGCAACTTAATGCTACCATGCTCAAAACCACATGATTTTAAAATAGAAATTAAAACATCATGATTTATCGTGTCAAATGCCTTACTGTAGTCAAGTAAAATTAGGTGAGTACATTTTCCTGAGTCAGTAGCGTCCACAATATCATCAATAATGTGCATCAGAGCTGTAGAGCAACTGTACCCAGGACGAAATCCAGTCTGAAAAACAGGTAAAATACTATAATTTTCTAAGTACTCACGAATTTGAATTTCAATTATCTTTTCCTCAATTTTCGACAATCCTGGTAAAATACTAACAGGGCGTAAATCAGAAAAAGACAGGATCACCTTTCTTTGGAATTGGCGTCATTAGAGCAATTTGCCAGGAAGAAGAAAATTGACAGTCAATAGCTTTATAAAAAATATACTAAGCAAATCAGCACCAGCCGATGAATTTTTTATAATCTGGAGGTCATTTCGTACGGTATCTATTGAGACGAGTTTGAATTTGAAACTTGAGCTAAGAACTTTATTGAAATTATAATAATTTAAGATGTTGGAATTGTCACCTACATTGTCTGGAATATTGTCTATGAAATAATTATTAATAGCATCCGGATTCGATAAATTAACACGTAATGACGAATTAGAGCTATTAAAAACAATATTTAGTGATTTAAACTCCCCCCCACAGATTTTTAGAATTTCTATTATTTATATAATTTAAATAAAACCGTTTTTCCACAATTTGAGCAGTATTAATTGCATTTACATCGGTCGGTAGCCGCACGGTTTAAGGCGACAGTACTTAAATCCATGTGTGCTAATTCTGTCCGGGTTCGAATCCCGCGGCCGGTAGACCGTAGATTAGCTATGCTTGTGCGGAGGATTGGCACTCTCTGTGCAGGTGTGGTAGGGTAGAAGAATGTTGGCTTGGGTCAATGTGAGAGATTGACATCGGTGGGCATTTGACCACCCTCCTAATTAATGAGGTTCTCCAGGTTTCCCCCATTCCTGCACTGAATGGTGGTTAGGGCCTACCAACATAAGTCGTTCCTGGGCGCAAATGCGGCCTGCTTAATAATAATAATATGCCGCCTCCTCTCCCGCACAAGTCTTCGACTTCTGGGCTAATTCTCGTGGTTAGCATGAGGAGTAGAGATATTATTATTATTATTATTATTATTATTATTCCGTAACTGTTTCCATCTAGCAGGAGAAGAGTTTCTTTTATATTCAGACCTTGCCTTATCTCTTTGTCTCATTAACAATTTGAGATTATCTGTTAACCAAGGAGCCTTTTTTTTTGTTATTCGTACTTTTGTCAAAGGTACATGCTTATTATAAAGGTTTGAGAGATGCAACGTCAAATGACTAACTTTGTCATCAATATTTGTCCTATAAAATAAATCAGAAAGAGGTAATCTGAACAAGTCATTAAAAAATTCATATTCATCAAAGCGTTTGAAATCACTATAAGTGTAGAACCTTGATGTGACATTAGCAGGACCTGAGGAAATTTGACATTGCACAAGATCATGATTAGATATATTCAGACGTCCAACCTTTACCAAAGAGACAATGTTCAAATCATTACATATAATAACATCAAGTAACATTGCATTAGTAGCAGTTATGTGTGTAGCTTCATTAACAAATGGAAAATTTTGCTTATTTTTTGCAAAATTCGTAGTTTTGTTTCAAATTTTAGTTTCCTCTTTAACTAATTTTCATTCCTACTAAAATAGGATTTCATAATTTGAACTTAATGTTTGAAAACAAGTAGCTTAGTTGATGGTGCATTGTGATGTGAATTCCATACTTTTTTGAGCTTATAATTTATGTTCTTTTTTCTGAAAAGTAATGATAAAAGTATTCCAAATCTCTAAAATTAACCATTATTGATGTTCTTGAATCACCAAAATCATCACGTTACTATTTGTAATGAAAATAACAAATTAGTAAATGTATAACACACATTCTTTTAAATGACAGTACTGTCTAAATATTACTTTTGTGTGAACACAATCAATTTATGGATTTCATCTTGTTTCCAGAAAAGAACATACATCTTCCAAATATTTATCTTTTAGTTAGTTAATTTCAAATGTGAAGAGGCTTCTAATGATGCAAAAGTATTGTAATGTTCTGATTCAGTTTTCGTAGAGTGGAGCTAAGTTTAGCAAGATCGTGAAAAGTTTTCGTGATTTTAAAACATTTGAAATTCTTAGCAATCAGTTCTGCTACTGAAAATTGTAATGTAACAGTGAAATCAAGAATTACACCCTTCCAAAGTTGAGTAAGTTAATCAGCGTTGTATTAAAGGAATGTAAATAATTATTTATAAATACAATTTGTGAAGTGAAATTCATCCAATTTTTTTTTTCTTTCTGTTAACAAAGATTTTTTTCAGATATAATAACTCCTTTGTTCTTTATCCTTTTATCTTACATTTTGTTTTGTTAAAGAATATTTCTAAGAAAATATGAAATTTTATCTCTACTTTGTTTTACTGAAGTAGACGTCCTTAATATTTATGAGTGTTCATCAACAACTGAACGTTTATTTATATCATAAAGCGCATTTCCCAGGAAACACATAAGCTTTTCATGAAGCACTTTAAAATATTGTACGTAGTACAAATAGCGACGCCTCATGAGATGATTTTTTTATTATTTCTTATATAATAAGAGAGAGAAAATAAGGAGCAAATACATTTTTCAACAACTATAACTAGTAACGTTTTTAAAGTCACATAATTTGTTATTTATATTTTCTATACCCACAGGAAGCATGTTCTTCAAAAGAAATTCCATAACTACTACTAATAAAAGTTTGTACAAATTTTATTGGCAATTCGGAAAAATTAAAAATTATTAATAAGTACAGTAAGATCAAGATTACATTAAAATACAACGTTTTGTTTCAAAAGCTGGTGTAATTTTTCACGAGGTTCTATTCAACCAATCAGCGTTCGTATTTTATCGAGCGTAGACGCAACGGTTTGTCAGTGTTCATTGTAAACGAATTAGGAATTTTGATGCCGCTAAAATTTAAAGATTTTTAGCCGTCAGTACCAGTCGTGCAATGTTGGTTGCCTAAGCCGGGCGGTCACGTGGCTTGTAATGATTTGTGAGGACTCTGTATTTACTAGGTGCTTCGTTTATGTATTTTGACGTTCACCTACACCATTATAATCACTATAAAACATTTTTATATTTAATTGGGTATTTTTGTTACACCGAAAAAAAAATATATATAAAAGGGTTGGTTTTATAAATTTAATTTTGCGTAAACGAAATTATGCCGTCATAATTACTAAAACACAATTAGACTCGAAAAACCCCCTCTTTTTTCAATATCAAAATTTTCGTTGTCAAATTGTCTAAATGTCAAATGTGAGAGTTTCTTAGTTTTGTTTTCTACCTTTCAGGATATCATATAATAGGTATTTATTCTATTTATTACTTATCTCGTTGTTGAGAATATTCAACTAACAAAAACCAAAATTCAAGGAATTATTTGAAACACATCTATCACTATTTAACAAACTATAGGTACTTGGTTTTCTTAATTGTGTGCTGTTTTAATTATCTTTAAAGTTTACTTATTTTTTTTATTGTCTATTATGGATATTAAATAGAAATAAGTTTTTGAAATACATATTTGTGGTGACGCACTTGATAATTATCTTAAATATATGAACGTACTTTACATAAAGTACAAGGTAGGTCAAATTCGATACTCTTCTATTTCTCCTTCTACTTTCCGAAAAAATAGAAAAAAGTGTTAGAAATCAAGAACTCGATTTTCTAGAAACGTTAAATGGCACAAAACCGCATCTCGATACCTTGCTGAGCGTTAATCAATTTGTATCGTTTTGTGATGTATAACTTTTTTATTAAATGTTTTCACTTCTGTAAAAAAGTTTTTTTACAGTGTTTTTAGATAGAATTATATTTTCTATAACTTTCAGTTCTTTAATTATAATATAGTTTTAAATTTGTTTAATGGAATATATTAAACATTTTTTGAGTTTTGAGATCTACTTAAAATAATCTTTCAAATTGTGCATCATACAGAGTGACCCATTTGAAAGCGGGCCACCCACATAACATTTTTATTTATGGAGCGATTTTGACGAAATTTTTTTTGAAATGTAGAGGGGGGAAAAGTGTATTTTGGGGCCAAGCGCCGTCCAGTTCTTTTTTAAACTAAGGCCTACTAGATCACATTCAGAGGCTGAAAAATCCAGAATCCATATTAGCGATTTTTTTAGAAAAAATCTGCGTACGCCACTGGATTCGGCGTCCCCTGAAATGGATCTGTACCAAATTTCATGAAAAAATATTCAACATTAACGATTCTGCGGCTAAATTGCTGTCAAATTGTTTATTATGCATAAAGAAACTTTTTATCTAGTAACCCATGCGATAATAAATCAATCACAACAAATATTTAATAACACGTTTAATAGACATCATTATACCAAAATACAATGAAACAGACAGAAAAATGAACGAGAAATTAACATAAAATTTACAAAAAATACAATAAAATAAAATTAACACACATGAATTAAATTAAATTCTGGAATTTTCAACTAAATCTTCATTTAATTGAATGCATTTATTGTATTGTTTTTGAATGTGTGCCATAACATTAGACAATTGATGTGTTGTAATTTCAGCGCATGCCTATCTTCTTCTTTCGCGCAGTTCTTCTGCATTCATTGGACGAGTGTAGTAAACTTTTTCTTTAATGAACCCCCATAAAAAAAATCTAGGAGAGGCAACATTTACAAAAATATTCATTCAATTAAATGGAGATTTAGTTGAAAATTCCAGAATTTAATTTAATTCATGTGTGTTAATTTTATTTTATTGTATTTTTTGTAAATTTTATGTTAATTTCTCGTTCATTTTTCTGTCTGTTTCATTGTATTTTGGTATAATGATGTCTATTAAACGTGTTATTAAATATTTGTTGTGATTGATTTATTATCGCATGGGTTACTAGATAAAAAGTTTCTTTATGCATAATAAACAATTTGACAGCAATTTAGCCGCAGAATCGTTAATGTTGAATATTTTTTCATGAAATTTGGTACAGATCCATTTCAGGGGACGCCAAATCCAGTGGCGTACGCAGATTTTTTCTAAAAAAATCGCTAATATGGATTCTGGATTTTTCAGCCTCTGAATGTGATCACTAGATCTAGTAGGCCTTAGTTTAAAAAAGAACTGGACGGCGTTTAGCCCCAAAATACACTTTTCCCCCGTCTACATTTCAAAAAAAATTTCGTCAAAATCGCTCCATAAATAAAAATGTTATGAGGGTGGCCCGCTTTCAAATGCGTCACTCTGTATATAATATTTACACAAAGATAAAAACCAAAAATAATTTTTTGTAAATCAGTTATTTCTTTCAATTTAGTGTATCGCACATTTTTTATCAATACATCAAATATATCCATTCCACCCTTAATTGTGTCAAGAAAGAGGTGAATACTAAAAAGTAATTTTTGGTATTTATTTCTAGAACGAATTTTTCTGTGTAAATAGCATCACTTGAAAGGAAATTTTATGCAGATATCAAAAATCTAAAAACATATAGGGAGTTCCTTTCAATATACGAGGGTAAATCAATTATAAACCGGATTTTTGTTCGTGATCGTCTACGGTTGGTGGGACTGGGCCCCCACTTCTTCTATGCTTGGGTGGGGAGAGCCGGCCATTTCACACTCTCAATCAATTTTGTCAGTAAAGCCGGGTCCAGACGCTACGTTTGGCACAACGTTTTACCTGCGCAGTCACAAAACTAAAGAAAACGTTGCAAATCAAGAGCGTCCACACGATGTAGATATGTCTGTATTTATTTACTGAGTTTTCGCGGAATAGACAGTGGACGAAGTACTGCACCGGTCAATTTTTGTAAGAAATAAAAAAATAAATATTTTTTATTTCTTTATTTACTGGCTATAATAAATTTATAAATTAAAAAAACACAATTGGGACGTTTTAAAATGCTGTAATAATTAAACCGTAAAAAATATTAGATGTTATGTTTTATTATCTTTTTTCATTATTTTCTATATATTGTTGCCTTTTACGCAGACACGCCAATGGATTTTCGTTCGCGGCACGCTTCATCCCCCTTACTAGTCCAAAAGCTAGCGATGAATCACTCTCTATAATTTCGACCGTGGAGTATAGACTGTAGTATACAAAACAAATTGGCCAAAATATAAAAACACATGTGTCTTAAACGACTCGAGTCATCGAGATGCTGTTTTCGTCACTAAACTTTTGTTAGGACACCGTATATTTTCATCTGAAAATATGAAATACATATTTGTTGCTTTCCTAATTTAATAACTGTAAGATAAATCCAGCAGACAGTGTGTTTTCAAATATGTATTTACTACGCTTGTTGTTGAGCAACGTAGTACTCGTCGAATGAAGATGTACGAAGAAAACACGATCGTGTGTCAAGGGACGGTATCTTTTTAATAAAATACCAGGCAAGTTGGATGAGGAAGGAAACCTTCGGGAAAATATAAAACTATACCCCGGACGTAAAATACGATGTCTCTAAACATATTTACTGGCTAGAATACCCGCAAGCTAAGGGAAAATTGGGGTTCGACTACGGAATTGTTACTAATTGAGGTAGAATGGAGACTTTTATTCACAGGTCTGAATTACAACGTTATTTTATTAGCGTTGGTCTGACTTTAGCGAAAGGTTAATGTTCGAAGATATATTAAATTTCCTTATACATAATTGTCGGGCCGTCGCTGCCTTTGGGACAAACCCTATTTTTATTTCATTGGTAGGTGTTGAATAAAGAGGATGGACGATGGAACAAAGACAATTTATCTGCGCAAAGGCTGTCGTTTTCCGCGACTGGGTGGGCTTGCGTGGGGAAATTATTATTTTAAAACAAACTAAACTTGGCGTATACCTTATTTACAAAACTGAGCTTTTCAACAACAAAATAGCGTAGTGATGGTGTGAGAGGAAGGAGATATTTAGTTATATGCGGTTGGCAGCATTGCGTTGCGCATAACCTCCTTTATACACATGTTTTTGGATTGTTGATATTTCATTCAGTTTTCGTGATAATCAGACATATTCATAGTGATTTATTGTAATTAAATGCGACAGAAAACGGCCGCTCGCTATTTTATGTTGTACTTACTCGTTATTTACGAATTTGCGCTCTACGTTGTATTTGTTTCATGTTTCATAACTTAAAAGACCTCTTCTAGACGTTTAGTTATATATGTTTTTGTCTATTGACTCGGGTGAGACTCGGGTAATACAGGTCTAGTAGCCCATTTAAAGAACGAGCGCGCAGGCAAACGCGGCACAAACACAGTCGCACTGGGCGACCTGACCATAAATTCAGTTGTCAGCAAATGGCCTAGCAGTGCAGTGCAGCAATGCGGAATTTGGTGTGATTCAGATAATTTTAATTTATTGTAGGCACGTTTTATTAATCATTTATGTTACAATTGCGAAAGGGAGAAATAAGAGGGATATTTTGTTTACTAATATATTACAGCATGGCATTTTGGAGACATTTTGAATCGGAACAAAACGAAATTTACCATCAATATAATAAAACTGTTTGAGGACATAAATAATTAAAATACATATAACAGCAATTTTCTACACATTATATACAAATTATTTTAATTTTTTGCCTTTAGCAGAAAACTTTTTTAGGGACGGCTATGAAACTCATTAAATTTTACAGCTAGCCGTTTTTATACATATTCAACTAACTTCGGAAAGACTTATACCTCTGCAATGCAGTTACTAGTCGATTTTTGATAGACCTAAATTAAAATTATCACCAACATAAGTCTGGTTACTATGTGTTAAAAATAATACTGTTGCTAAAACCTAGAACCGGGGAAAAATAAAATTAAAATAACTAGTAATTTTACTTTTAGCTTTGTTGGGATACTTGTATGTCGCTGAGGAGCTACCAAAAATGGTCTTAATTCCTTAATAAATTGCCGTATTGACTATTTCCTTAGTCTAAATAATTTTCTAAATTTCTGATCAAGCAAATCGAATGGATTACTTAGATCTCTCATCTTTCTTCGATTGTCTTAACCCAAAAATAATTTTAGGGTATATCTTGCTTAAGTCGTCCATTTTAATTAGACAAATAACACGTATGTTAAACTATAGCGACATCAAATTCCTTGCCTTTAAGAGACTCTGTTATAATTTTAGATAACGTTTTGTGTGAAACAGGGGAAAACTTTCAACTTTTGAAACAAGCTTACGGAGATGATGATCTGAATCGTACGTAATGTTACGAATAGTTTTCATAATTTAAAGGTGATCGTCAGTCAATTGAAGGCTTTCGACTTGATGACTCTCACGTTCAGAAAATCAAAGATCTGGTACTTGCCAATCATCGATTGATTGTCAGAGAAATTGCAGAAAAGGTTAGCATCTCAATTTGGTCATGTCATGAAATTTTGAGTGAAAAATTGAACATGCATCAAGTTGCAGCAAAATTTGTTCTTCCTTTGATGACCGAACAACAGATAGAAAATCGTGTGGACGCTTGCCGGCAACTCCTTGAACAATCCAATGATGATGAAACTTTCATTCTCGTTACAGACTTTAAAGAGCATTTCAAAAGAAGCTATCCAGAACTGCTTCGCGAATTGGTGCTGAGGAAAGTGTGTGAATAGGGGAGAAAAGTACTTTGAAGAAGTCAAGGACAATACTCGTAATGTATAAAATTAATAACAAAGTTTAAAAAATAAAATTCGGTTATTTTATGAACAGACCTCGTATGTATGCCCTATATTTGGGTGAGATATATCAAAATACTACACCTATAAACTATCCACTACTACTAGGGCTTTAAATCAGTTAAAAAATGTTTCACTTACAATTATTGGATTCGTTTGTAGAATGTGCATAATAGTGGGTGGCTCTCTGCCAGCTTGATGGTACTTTATTGTAAATACATATTTAATAATTCACCTTAATTTGGTTCATTGCTTAGAAACTTGTTTTGCATATCTTTTATGTTTATTATTGTGAAATATTTTATTTATTTTCACAGATATCGATTATTATTATTGTTAGAACAAACATCAAATCGAAATTCAAATTGCAGAAATATTCCCAGAAATCCCCTTTTTATGCAAACTAAAAAATTCAGTATTAAAGCTTTAAATTTTTCGAAATACGGGTATATGCCACAGAAATATTTTAATTCAGCTAAACGTTTGTTTTGTTTAAAATTTAAATAGGCATAACGTAACAAGAACCTCTAAATTTATCATGTATCAATCTGAGGAAATTATTTGCATGTGTCGGAAATTTAACTTAGTGCAGACACAATAACAAAAATATATCTATTAAATTGCCTCGCGACCCTGTTCCTTATTTATTGTTTAATGGTATTTGCATGTCATTGATTACTCTATAATTATTATTAGCGTTTAAATGTACGGCTTATTCATTTGTGAAAATGGACGTGTTTGCGCCATAGTTGTCAATTTCAGGTATTGAATGAATATTGTTTCGTTTATAACAGTAAATGAAGTGTATTTCGGCTACACAAACACAAAAAAATCAGGATAACTCACAGGAACATATTCAAATGAGTAAGAATATTTGTAATATTATTTATTAACTCATACGTATAGAAATGTTTGTTGGAAAATAATATAATGAAAAGTGTCCGCGTGTACTTTGGGGCATTAATAGATTTAGAACAATTTCATTGTGCCAAAGCTCAGTATTTGTAGAATGTATAACTAGGTATATAACCCTTAAAAACTAATTTGTGTAAAATTTTAGAGGTGCAATATATCCAAGTATAAATCTGCGCATGTTTCCCTTCAACGCTGTGTACAGTTTTAAGGTTCATTAAAACATATTAGCTTTGTTCCTAGAATCAATTCAAAACAGATTCCGGTATAATTCTTATATAAGGTTCAAAATTCATTGTTTGGATACAAATGCAATTGCGACTATTGGAAACTGATGCTAAACCACTAGGAACAAACCTATTAATACACTTCAAACTTTTTATTAAGCAATTTTAAGGTTAGGTAAATCTTTAATCGAAATCGACACATATAGATATAAAAATGCATTTTGTTTTCATAGTGTTCCGTGGGCAAATAATAAGATATTACGTATACAGGATGTGACTTTCATTGGGGGTCAAGTTCTAGGGCTAATAGTAGATATGTACCTACTTATTCCCCAGAATACTAAACTGAAATAAATATGTTTTTATGTCGATTAAAGACATATATAATTCATTTTTAAAATGCATTTAAACTGTTGTCTACGCTTCTATCAGGCAGTTCCCAAACTCGGTGGTAGGTAGGTGCTTATCAGTGTTACCTTTTTAAACAAACTGTATGAAATTAATAGAATAGCAGCGAATGAACTTGTAATGCAAAAGAATTTATTAAAAACAAATTGCTTTTGAATATCTTGTGGCGTGTCATTTTAAAGTCAATACGGAAAAAGGGTCGATACAAAAAAACATTCAAACCTTTTTAACAAATTTAATACTTGTTGCATGATTTATTAAATATTAATTAATATTAAAATAAATAAAAATACTAACTTGATATCAAATATTTTATAAATTATTTCCAGTTTTTAATAAGAAGCATTGCTATTTTTTAAAGCACTGTGTTTGTGAATCTCAACGGCAATGAACTCTGATATTGACATAGTTTAGATAAATTACATAATATTAATTCACCTGACCCGATATAACAACAAGGTTCTAGGCGGGTGAGAAACCAACAGCCAACAATTCGGTGAAACGAGAATGGCCGAATAACTGCTTCATTGTTTTACATTTATTCTAATTTTCAGTTTAATGGTTTACGAGAAGATGTTTATAATACAGCATGTAATTTTACGACACTGTATTCAGTACGGTGGGTTTATATGTCTTCGTTGCTAATTATGTAATTTCTGTGTGATATTATGAAAGAAACTATACGAATCAAGAAATCTGATAGGTATTTGACAACAATGCATGTCATAGCTCGTGCTTGCAATCAGCGAACGCGGTTGTTATTATAGGGTTATTTTCGCGACGGAATTTGAAAAAGCAAACTTATAACATGTGTTTCTAAAGGTCAAAAACAGCTTCCGTGTAAATTGTGACTTCCAATGATGGTATACATTCTGTATGAAGACAAAACGAACATTTGTTTACATAAATATCGTTTTACATGCATTGAAACAAATTATTTAAAGGTATTGTGTTTTTAAACGTATCACTCATAGGTAATTTTTCAAACGTATCAAAGCTCAGTAGACCAGGATCGATAGTTTTTGAAACCAAAAGAAATTATAGTAGGATGAAACCCATTGGAAAAGAAAGAGAATATAACAGAAATGAAAGGAAAAATAATTTACATGCGATCTGAGGTCGGGAAGGGGAAGGGGGTGAGTTTTTAAGGGTAAAAAACGGTTTCCCTTGATTTCCGGAAAAACTACAAGTCTTATGGAAAAAAGTTAAAAGGCAAAGTTGTAGGTAATAAAAAGATCTACAACTTTTGTATTTACACTTTTTTCACATAACCTCAAAATTTATGTGAAAAATTCAAATAACCAAGTTTTTGTTTTTTTTATTTTTGTCTTTAACAAAAAAATTTTTTTCACGAAATTTGGTGAAAACTTACCTATTTATGTCCCAAACACGCTGTAATTTTTTTGATTTGAAATATTTATTTTTTCACCTTATTTTTACTTAATATCGAAAAAGCACCCTAATTTTCAATCGAAAATTCTCACGCTTTTTTAAAAACGTCGGTGGGCTTTTTCTTCGTTGAAACCTCTACTTTCTGATGGTGAAAAAAAATATACATTACAATGGTAAGTTTTCTCAGGAAATGCAAAGAAACGAAAAAAACTAGAATCCGAATTTTTTTTTCTAATCACTATGTACAATTTTGAGCTATTTATTAAAATTTACACTTTAATTACTCGAAAAACGTAAGATTCCATGTTACATTGATAAACAAAAAAATTACAAGTCGAAATATACTATTATAATTAACAACCAAATAAGTTAATAAAGTTAATATTTAATAAGACATCTTAAGTATTTTGAGAAAGTTGTAGAATCTTCTTTAAATTATATACGTAGATGCCTATTTATTGCTATTTTAAGATAACTTATATACCTGAGTGACCTACGGAAAATTTTAGCCCATCAAATTCTCTATGAAATACTTTTAGTTGTTTACGTTTTTCCCGTAGGACAAGTCTGCCGCGTGCACACGTGTTGTGCATCAGCTGTGTAGCGCTGTTGTCACGTTGTAATGAAACTCCCCCATATTAATACTCGCTGTATTTTGAAAAGTGTTAATCTTACGCCCTTGTAATATACAACTTTTTTGTTCATTTATGATTACTCTATCTCATGCTGAAGTTATGGCAGTCATTCTCTTACACCCTGTATATTATACTCAAATAAATTAAATTATTGAATAAGATTTCTCCAGTACGAACTGGTTGCACGAATCTGTGGTTGGAAAATTTCTGCGACACTGTATATTCAAATTAGTAAATACTTTTGCTTTCTACCTACTACTCAGTGACAGACAGATCATTCAGATGCTTTTGTTTAGCAAGTAATAACGTGTGAGAAGAAATAAGCAAATTTCAAAAAAACAATATTACGACAAATTATAATTACCCATTTTCTATTTTTTTAAAATGACTATTTTATTAAGTATTATAATGAAAATTGGGAAAGTGTAATCACAGAGCTTTTTCATACATTCATATAATTTTTGCATTTTCTATATGTATAGATTTAATTAATATCTCTTGACATGGCTCCCAAAAGTAATATTATGATTTCTACCCAGAATGAAAAAGGTAATGAATAAACGGGTGTGTTATTTCAGATTCTCCACTGAGCCGCGCCTGTGGCGGCGGTGACACAACCAGCTCACCGGGTGGGTCCCCCAGACCCCGGGCGCCAACCCCAGGAGCCGTGGCCGGCCTTGATCTGCTTCCTGTAAGTGATTAATCTATTTCCAGCAATTGTAAACTGTGTTTTTCAATCGCGTATAAAATTCTATTTTGAAAAATACAGGGTATATCGAAAAATAACAATATTTTGACAATATTTTAAGAAAAGAAAAAAAAAATCAAGTAGATGATCTCTCATAATAATGGAATACACTTTTCGTCAATCAAAAAGATGTTTTTATAATTATTTCATTTAAGTTTTAATTTCAATTTTTGTTCTCGTTAAAACTGTGTTTAACAAAGTTGTTCGAGAACTCAAGAATGGTTAAATACGGGTTTAGTCAGAAAAGAAGAATAATCACATTTTACAAATAAGAAGACGCCGCAAGTTTTAACTTTAATTGTTTTAGTTCAGTTTGAAATATCTCAATAATTAGATCCGTTAAACGTAATCGGACATTAAACATATCATATTTCCAACTTCTTACAAGCCATATCGTCTTTTAAATTCATTGAAGAACTTGCTACCGATTTGATCGATTAATATTAAGGTCAGTCAGATATTTAGGTTCCGGTTCAAGGGTGAGGAAATGCGCGAGGGTCAATGGTGAAAAGTCAGTCGTAATGTAATAGATGAAAGGACGACAGAGAAAATTTACACCAGTTTTTGTGAAAGGGATGTCTATTATTCTTGTTTCTCGGTATAAGACTGCAGGAGATAAAAAATAATGAGGTTAAATCTAACAATAAAAGATAAAAGTCAACGGTTTGTTCAATTTCGCTCTAATACATTTTGCATATTTCCTTTTCCTGAGCTTTGTCGAGTTTCAGCTAAGAAAAAAAAAATCTTAGCGTAGTATGCTCTGCTTTAAAAACTGTTATATAATCGTTTACTATGCTGTGCTTTGTTAGAAAATAATACAATCAATTTCTAGCCTTTCATGTTGCACTTTTTGGTACCTATATCTTCTAAATATTGTTGTTTTCCTTCTATTATATTTTTCATGGATATTAAACAAGAAGATATTATAATCAATATAGGGCATTCCGCTAAACGGATGCTTTTATAGCTCCGATAATACATATAAACAAATAAAAAATATTTCAAATAAAAATTGCATCAAAGCATTTTATTCACTTTTAAAATTATTTTTGTTGTACAGGGTGTTTCATTAATTAAGGCAACTGGATAATCGTGGCCCAGAATAAGATTAAACTTAACATTTAGATGTTCCTTCTCACTGAGATACAAGGTGCTTTATATAATTTTTTTTCAATCGACAGGGCAATCGCACTAAATGACGTCATGGTGTGTTATTTGTGTGTGAAAAAAATTTAAATATTTATTTAATTTTACCTATCTATAATTTATTTGTAGCATGAAGAAATTGATTATTTTACCGCTATTAGTTATTTTCGGTTACAGAATACAAATGCATGCACTTCTAAAGGACGTTAAATTTTCATGCAAGTTGCCTGTTTAGAAAATGAGAATAAACACAACTATAGAGCAGTATCATGTATTTCGGCAATGGCGGAATAGGTTTTCTCAATTTTATTAGTTATTGATGTAGCCGATATTTCAAATTATTTTAGTTCATTAGGAAGCATTTATTGTCTAAACGATTCACATTTCGCTGGACTACCCGGTATTGCTCTACGTAGTTGTGTTTATTTTAAATATTTTCCTAGGATTGTACCCGTGTTCTAATAGATTATTTAGAAAAATGTAACTGTAAAGCTTATTTCACACGACTATTGCAACTCCATGGCAAAGTTGCTGAAATGGTCACTACAAATATGAATAATAAATTAAACAATCAGAATATTGTGCAGCAACTTCACTTATTCCGAATTTTATTTACTTTACCTTTATAAAAGAAGAGTTCATTCTTTTCATAATAAATGTTTTAAAAATTAAAAGATGATACTAAAATAGCGATTCCTCCAATCGACGGCGTAGAATGTGTGTCCCAAAATGATGGAACAAATTTAATTTTTTTTGCAGTTCAGATTTAAAAAAATCGCTGAAAAAGGTCAATTAATAAATAGAAAATGTCACTTTTCTGCAATATTTTCAATTTTTTTGAGCCATCTTGGACAGACCTATAACATTACAGATTTTTTTTTAATAGAACGCTCTGTATTTTATAGTATAAATAGATAGCCCTTCTAAAAACAATTTCAGCGATATAAGGTTATAAGTACCTATACTTTTTTGTCGTAGTTCTTAAAAAAATTTTAAAAATTGTCTTTTATATCGTACTGACGACTATTTCAAACAATCATAGGTTCTTTTGTCTTTTACATTAAATCTATCTCAGCCAACTTCAACTTGTCGAAGTCCGCAGTTCACAGAACTCTGAAGTCCCAAAAGTGTCTTTCTTACAAAGTTACCGTCTGACAAGAATTATGGGCAGATGACACAGACAAACGATTACAGTTTTGCGAGGAATTTAGAAATTTATTTGAAAGCCAACTTAAAAAATCACATAATTTTCACTGACGAAGCTTAAACGGAACTGTGCACAGGCAAAATACTAGGTTTTGGAGCACAGGAAATTCACAAGGGATACAAGAAAAACATAACGTCCGGAAAAAGTGAATATTTGGGCTGGAATAGTAGGAAATCGCATACTGGAACCTTATTTATTTGAAGGCAATTTAACGGGCGACATTTATTTGGATTTTTTGCGTTTTCAGCTGATTCCAGCCCTGGAATTAATTTTTCCTAACGATATACCACCTGCTGGTGATATATGGTTCCAACAAGATGGTTCCCCTCGACATTTCGCCTCGATGTAAGAAATTACCGTATATTTTGGTTGAATGGTCATCACGCTCCCCTGACTTAACCCCACTAAATTTTTTTGGGGGATTTATCTAAAAAGCAAAGTGTATGTGAACAGACCAGACACTATTGAAGGATTGAAAAATCGTATCAGAGAAGAAGTTCGAAACATAACACCAAAATATATACAATTATACAAAATGTAATTGATAACTTTGAACACCGAATTTGGCATTGCGCAATGGTTAATGGAGGCCACTTTGAACATAATAAAATAAAAAGTAGTACTGAATTATTGTTTTCATTTAATTCCTCCAATTTCTGACAACTGTGACAAAAAAATAGGTATAACCTTATATCGTTGAATTCGTCTTTAGAAGGGCTATCTATTTACACTATAAAATATAGAGCGTCTTATTAAAAAAATGTCAGTAATGTTATAGGTCTGTCAAACATGAGTTATTGTATATTCGGTTATTATCCAGAGGTAACACATAATTGATATGTAACTCTATAGCTTTGTGAGCTTTTAAAAACAAAAAGAAATATTATTTTTAGGAACCCAAACCGCTGGCACAAGAACTATTGTTTTATAAATACATATAAGTTTTGTGGACTGTATTTTGTAGTGGAAAATGCGATTTCTTCGATAGTTTTTATTATTTATTTATTATTTAATTAATGGGTTTTACAGAAAAATGACTTTTTTACAGAAAAATTACTTTTTATAAAACTAATGACAAGACAGACTTACGAAGTATAAAAACAAACAACTCAATCTTTGTTTACGTTTCCAACGTTCTTTTTATTATTTTATTTCTATGTACACTCGGTTCCAATTCTCACCAACTATCTTGCGCTAAAAGTGCTACATGACTTTAAATATGTTTACAATTCTATTTGCCGCAACCCCTTCAAATTATTTTTTATACAATAATAATTAATCTGTTTTAGTCACAGTTAGTTTACAAACAAACTTTCACAAATGCCGTCTGTTACAAAATTTCTCTGTTGCACGAATTTAATTTCAGAAGTTAGTTATGCGTATACAGTCAGATACTACCGTGTTGCACTAGATATGGTGAAATTTATTTCAACGGGGACTATCTTGGAATTAGGCCAACTGGAATTGAAAACTAATTAACGGGTCCAATAGTTCGGCCAGAGGGAATATTTAATGGACTGAAAAGTTTTAATTGGCATTTAAATTGGCATTGTGTTTAAAAGATAAAAGTACATTTTCAGATCAGGGGTATTCGCTTCTGAACTGACAACTGAAAAATGTTTAAAAAGTTTACACGCATTTGTTGGATAAGTCTGCGACTACTACTACTTTTCCCACATTTAGTCTGTTTTCGCGACAAAGTGATTAAAACACTGTCTTACACTCTTAGTTCTTTGAATACACGTAGAATGGCGAACTGTGTATAAAATTCATTGTTTACTAGAACATACAAAGTATCTTGAGCAGCTAAGGATATCAGGACTTTCGCGATCGCCAAGAATGTTTGAGTCTTTCGTGGTGGCCAGGAACTGTTTACTTGGTTAATAGACATCAAGTTGTCTGGGTAGAAGTACGAACGCGGGGTTTTGGCAGCTTGCCGTCTGAAATCAAAACGTGGGTGAAAATTTTGTTACCGGAGTGCTTTGGATTCATTGTCTGAGGCTTAACAATGGTGTCGCTCTGGCCGGTTCTACAGCTTTATTCGAGAATTCGAAAGTTGCGTGAAAATTTTAACTCTCGCTCTGTTCGCTCACATGGCTTTTCGAAGGTTTCTACTTGTCTTCAAATGTGTTTTTGGTAATATATCTCATTTCGACTGTGATGATTTGGGAATCACCTAAGGTTTCTTGACGGAAAGAACATCTATTACCGATTCGCTCTATATTTTCCACAAGATTTAAATATTAACCTGTACAAAACACAGTCTATAGTTTGACCAGTACTAATAACAACAGATAAGCAATTTTTTATAGTATTGTGTTCGAACGATCTTTACGAATAAAATACGTAATCGCGATGCCAAAAATAATAATCAATGTTTCCGTTTCCAGCTATCCTCCACCGATGAGGTTACGAGACGAAGAGAAGCCGCCCTGCGGCAACACTCCTTCTTCCAACTGCGAATACATCTGCGACGCGGTCATGGTTTGGTAGCGATGGACAAAAACGGTAATTAAAATTTATGTTCTAAGTAGATTAATGAATAACACACTCCCAAAAAAACGTCACGTACCTTAATTAAAATTTGTATGTCATGTAAAATGTGATAAATGTACCTTTTTGTTCATATGGAAAATTTTAGTCACAGTTGAAGTTGTTACGATGACTTGTGTATATATTCCATATTATATTCTATTCTATTTGAAGTTTCGTCAGTCTTAATTACTATAACTTAACATTCATTGAAAGGAACGCTTTGTGTAATTAAACAATCTAACATTTGACATAAATATGCACTTGTTTTCAAACGTTACAAAGACTAGAAAATATATTCCAAATCCCGCAACAACTGAGTCTAAATTTTTCCTTTCGAATCGTCTCGAGTCCAATTTTAATTTCTACAAATTCTTCAAAATTTTGATTCCTTTGTTTGTATGAAACATGAAATGAAAGAGTATTATATTTTCCTTTGAGTAAAAGACGAAACGTTCTAGCTCTTATTTTAATATTGTCTAACGCGTATCTGCATCCAGGAAAATTCCAGAATTTATAGATGTTTTCACCTTCAAGCAATTCGAATAAATCAAATAAATTAAATCTGGTAGATTGTTTCGAATTCTTGCTACAAAAAATATGGTATTTCGAAGCAAATAAGCAAACTTTTTTCAATTATCCTGACGTATCGAACACAGCCCTCAGGCAAAACCATTTGGATCCTTTCTGAAAACTTTGATTCTTTTCTTTGCGCATAACCCGAAGGAAACCACAAATACGTATACGTAATCGAATCCACCATTTTACATTTAAAATAAACTTTTAATTTAGCGTCTCTTAGGTAGTAAGAAGTATTATATAAATTTTTCACAATTTTCACAGCCATTAAAAGCATGTAATTTTTTTTATATCAAATATTTGTATATTGTGTTTCATAAAAAATATAATTTAAAAAGAATTAATATTTATCTCCACTTTGGAGCTATATCAGCTAAGTTTTGATTTTTTAGGTTAGTTATTTAAATAGACCCTTTTGATTCTATATTTATTACATATTTTGCCACCTTTGAACAAATTTTGGAAAATTAATCTTGCGCCAAACGAATCAGTCGGGCGCTATTTTTATGATAATAGCTTTGTCCAACCAAAAATCTCACACTGAAAAAGCAGAAAAATACAAAATACACGTCACTATACATGTATGCACATCAAAAAGTGTCAAAAATCAATCTATTTTCGGCTTCTAAATTGATAAAGACTTTTTAATAATTTTTGGCAATTTAAATTTGACTGTTTTTTACCTGTGTCCATAGTTTGAAGATATTGTTTAAAGTTTAACCTATCGTTAATTACTTCATCCTTTAGTATTTCCAATAAGAGAAACAGACAAACAAACAGGTTTAAACCATCAAAAATAATTAAAAACAGTCATTGATTTTTGAAACGTTTAGTATTTGGTATTACTTTTTTCAATGTGAGATTTTTTGTTAGACAAAACAATTTTCATAAAAATAACTCTTGTATGATTCTGTTGGCTTAAGGATTTATTTCAGTAATTATTTAAATTATGTTCATTTTTCGCAGGTGGCAAATTACCCAATAAATAAAGATAAAAATAAATATTATGCTACAAATAAGTAACGCCAGACAATAAATAGACTCTTACATAAAAAAGATCTTTGTAAGACTGTTTTTTAGAAACTGTATATTTTAGGATGGCCCAAAAAAACGAATATTTTTTTTTTTTTCATGTGAAAATACGTTAGTTTATCATGTTTTAGGAGCACCCTCAAAAAATGAGATCAAAATAATTTTTTAGAGGTTGCTCAAAATTGAATTTTTTTTCTCGTTATTTTATCATTTTCTAGGTTGAAAAATATCTCAAGTCGATATTTTAATTTCTAAAGGTCACTCATAATTTATTATTTTAACTTCATAAGTATTGTACCTAAAATGTTTTCGAGCGACCTCTAAAAATAAATATCAACAGACTAATATTTTTTTTATTGAATTTAATGAACAAAAGAATAGAAATAAATCACGAGACACTTAAAAAATTTCTCAAGGCAAAATTTACTACGCACTGTGAGTTTGAAATATTTATTATTTTTTTATTTTTTTAAATTTAAATGTCTCGAAATTTATTTCTATTCTTTTGTTCATCAAATTCAATAAAAAAACTATTAGTTCGTTGGTATTTATTTTAAGAGGTCGCTCGAAAACATAGGTAGGTACACTACTTTGAAAGTTAAAATAATTATGACCGACCTTTAGAAATTAAAATATCGATTTGAAATTTTCAGAATCGAGATTTTTTTCGACCTATAAAATGACAAAATAACGAGGAAAAAAAGAAAAATAAATAAATTAAATTTTTTGCGATTTTGGAAATTTTTTAAAATCTTGAGCGACCTCTAAAAAAATTTTTTTTGAGCTGATTTTCGAAAGGGCTCTTAAAACATGATAAACTAATATATTTTCACAAGAGACACAAAAAAAATATTCCTTTTTTTTGGGCCACCCTAATATATTTATTTTATTTTTATTTCATTTTTTACTTTATTTAATGAAAAGACATCCAGCAGGCAAACTTCTTTATGATGAGGAAACGAGCAACCCCAACCTGGGAATTTTGCCGAACTTCCAATTTGTCGTGGAATAGGGATCTTTTACTTTCACTGTTTAGATAAGAGTCCAATAGTTTTGCATCGTATTCGGGGGATGGTATGTCTTTCTATACAAACATCGCCTAAATTTGTATATCTTCCAAACCGACACAAACGCCACTAGAAGGTGGACGATTATCGCGAGCGTTCCCCGAATGGTCACCCACCCAAGTACTAACGTTGCTTGCCATTTCATATCAATGATATAAATGACAAGTCGTTAATAAGGGAATTCAATTTGTTAATTAGCAATGGGAGAATGAAATGTTTCAGATACTTGTTTAGGTATGCTGAATTTGATTAATTTCTAAAAACATGGACGTATCAATCAAATAAATTATGTAAGATCCTTGAAAAATATACTAAGTTAAAACCTCATGTGTTTTACGAAGTGAAATAAAATTAAATTTGATAATAAAATGTTGCAATTAAAGTTCCTTTTAGGATATACATGATGTTTTTTTATGACGTAGGAATTTCAAAAACTTTTTAGAACATGTTCTGGCATCTCGATACATTTTACGGTAAGTGTTTCAGATGACACTACAGTAATAATTTTTTCTATATTTATGCCACAAATACGTGGTGATTACAAACAGTATAATATTAAAATATTAGACTTCTATATCTTGTAAATTCAATTCAGGCATGCGATAGCATGGCGGTTAACTATATCTGAAAATGTAAACATATATATTTCGCAGTCAGTCATTTAACATTGCCATAAGTATCATGTATAATATATGGAAATATTTGTATAATATTCATATTCATTTGCACCACACATAGGTAATCTGTTTTATTTAGACTGCGTTGAACAATATCGATCCACAAATTCTTTATAAATTATATAGGTAGATAAACGTATGTGCATGAAATTGTCTCTACACAGAAAAAACATTATCACTTTACAAAAATCTGACCTATTAAACAAACGTACAAATATGTTGGGATGTTATCATTTTGTATTACAGCCCAATTAATTATACTTCGTCTCTACTAATTAAATTTAATTATGTTAAGCAAGTACATAACATATCCGATGGTGTGATAACCGCTTGCATTTTTTTATCAAGCCTGAAGAAATTTTACTAAAAATGTAGTAAAATGTATGTTTTGTTTTCTTATGACAATACTGGGAGAATTTAATTTCGTCATTGGTAAATTCTTCATATAGGTAGAGTAAAATTTTACATTTTCTTTAAATATCGAGTACCTACATTTCTCTTGTCTTTTTTCGCATATATTCCTCATCCAAATATATTGCAGTTGCAGCTAAATCAATATTCGAAAAATGTTTAATATCTCCAAAGTTTACCTCCTTTTAAAACAGCACTTTGTTGTCTATAACAAACAACAACTAACATAAGTGAAAAAGTTTATTTATTTAATTCCACAAATTAATTATAGACGGTTAAAATTCTGTAAAATTTCAAATTTTGGCACGGGGTCAAGAACATTATGACGTCATTCAGTGCGATCGAAAACACAACCTGCTCCTCTGCTTTCTGGCATCTAATTTACAATTTATACGCGAACGAAACGGATCCTAATCTAAAAAAACATGCATGTGATTAGCTTCTACACAAGGTTGCCTCTAGACTTTTGTTACTTGCTATGTTCATATTGTAGGACCTCACAGGTTCTGTGCCTGTCATTCATCTTCTCGATTCTCGATCGCACTAAATGACGTCACGAATTAAGCGTCCCAACAACCGCCTGTCTAGAACAGTCATTTTGAGCACCAAACTTTAATAAAAATTAATCATTATTAACAAATTCTCGAAATATTTGAAATTATTAAATTTTCGTGGCTGAAAACATGCATAGGTCTTGTATTTTAGAAGCGGAGAGAGTTGAACTAACCAAATTTGGACAGGAAATAGCTGATACAACGTGAAACATCGCCTTAATGTTAAAAATGCTGTCACCGCCGTTCTTGATGGTAAAAATTCGAAATATTTGAAATTATTTAATTCTCCTTGCTGAAAAGATACATAGGTATTGTATTTTCGAAACCGAGGGAGTTGCACTAATCAAATTTGGACAGAGCATAGCTAATACAATGCGAAACATAGCCTTAATATTAAAAATGTTGTCACCACCGTTCTTGGTGGTGAAAATTCGAAATATTTGGAATTATCCAAATTTCGTGGCTGAAAACATAGGTATTGTATGTATTTTTGGAACCGAGAGAGTTGCACTAACCAAATTTGGAGAGTACATATTTGTGATATTTTCGCTACATGATTATATTAGGATATAGATTATTTCTAGATGTTCAACAAAATATAGCTGTCCATTATGAGAGTACTGCCATCTGAGCACCTAATACGAGTCGACTATCAAGTTCTACACATTCTATATAATTTTATTGTGCTACTTTGTACCTACAATTATTATTAATATTTATAGCTGAATTAGCATGGGTTCCCTAACGCGTTGGATGACCATTAACAATTATTTACCTAACCGTTGTACCGTGGTTGTAATAATTGAATTGGGCCTTAAATTTTAAACCGCAGCAACTAATATTGCGCCATATGTGAATTCTACTTTGACAGTTTGCATTCTATAAATATAAATGTACACACATGTATTTCTCTCAATGACAAATCCCAATAAACTGCAAACACAAAATGAGCAAAAAAAAACTTACACGCAAAACTAAAACCTGAATATCGTCGAGTTTTAACTTTATAATTCTGTACATCCATAACTTCATAACCATAAACCCCATAACTCTGAAATCCCATAACCTTATAACCCCAACAGCCTATAATAGATTCAGCGTTATGGATTTTATGGATTATGAGGTTATGAAGTGATGGAGGTGTAGAATTATGAAGTTAAAACTCTCCGAGATAGAGGTTTGAGTTTAGCTTAGTATTTTTGTTTTTATTTTTGCTCATTTTGTGTTTACAGTTTATTGGGATTTGAGATTTATGAGTTTTGAGGTTAAGGACTTTCAGGTTATGGATTTTAGAGTTATAGGTTATCGATCTCAACGTTATTGAGTTATGAAAGTATAGGGTTACATGGTTTAATGGTTGATATTGTTGTGTTTCATAGTTTCAAGCTGTTTTTTGTGGTTAGAAAGAAACGCTGACTTGATGGGGCAAAACAGATTTCGGATTCGGTTTTAGCGACCCAAAAAACATATAATTCACTTGGTCTGGTTCAAGGAACGAACCCTCCAGTCACTTTTTTTGTGGTCCTGCGTTATTGAATAACTTTTGTAGAAATTTGTATAACGATACTTTATATGAATATTTATTAAAAACATAAAAAAACGAAGTAAAAACTAACTAAGAAGTTTTAGTAAAAAAGTATATTTTACAAACTCGTAGTTAAGAACGATAGTTTTCGAGAAAATAAAGACCACATAATTTATGTGAAAAATTCGTATTTTGCAGCGAGGTCGCGAACATTTTTTTACATGTAAGCTTCAGGTTTAATCCCTTTTAGTGACATAACTTTTATTTATTTATTTATTTAGTTTATTTTGCTTATATGACATTACATGAATGTATAGCAATGGTCAATATGATGGACAACAGTGGCCCATACAAAAATACAAATATTGATATACACACACAGTATACAATATACAATATACACACTTATATACATACAGGGTGATTCAGAACTTATCCAAAAAAAAAAAAATTCTGGATGTACATGGGGCTCTTACAATTCCAATTTTGTAAAGAAAAAATCAAAAAGGGCAGTTCCAAAATAATTTTAAAATACACTTCTGCACGGCACTGGAAACTGGTCCACTGTAAAACCTGACCTGGCACAATGCGACCGTCATGGCGGCAGTGATAAAACGGGCAAAAACTTGAAAAAATTATCGCAAGGAAAAAAATAAATAGAATTTTATAGCACCTATTTTACAAACTCAACTGATTTTGTCGCTATTGTTATTATTAATTAATAAAATTCATTTGTGGTTTTAAATAATAAAATAATTTGACATACCTGATGTTACAACAACAGTTCAAAATTTTGTCCACCGACGTGTAAATACATTTGGGTCCGTCTTACTCAGTTTCTACGAACTAACACAAATGATGTCTTGTTTCACCATAACACAAATGCTTCACCATAATACAAATGTTTTCTTACTTCACCACAAACTAAAACGATATCCATCAACTCCGAGTTGTTATACACGCAAGCCATTTTTGACACTAATTACTAAAAAACTACCTATTGTAAACATCGGATTTCAGTATTCTGAGTCGCTGAGGCCACGTGGCACTCCACGCGTATTACGAATGACACTAGAGACTACAGTTGTCCAGCTATGTAATGGTTGAAAGCACTACAACTTCAATAATTTTTTTCTCGGAAACTACAAGGATTTTACAAAATTTTTTTACAATATTGACTCCATTTCTCATGCCGCATCTATTCCCAAATTTTTTTGGATAAGTTGTGAATCACCCTGTATACACATATAAAATGCTAACATAACAAAGTAAATTACAGCGCTTAATATTACCGGGCAAGTTATTAAAAATCCTTAAGCCAATATGATCAGGCGATTTCGATATAGCAGCATATTTTGTGTAGGGCAGATGGAATCGATCCTTTTGTCTCGTATTTAAGTGATGAATATCACTATTTGTTTTAAACTTTGTTCTATTTTTATAAACATAAATACACATTTCTAAAATTTATATTGAGGCAACAGTCATGAGATCAAAATCAACAAAAAGGGCTCTACAAGATCGTGTACTTGGAACACCGGCAATTGTTCTAATCACAGGTTTTTGTGAAACAAAAACAGCCTGCGATAAGGTGGAGTCACCCCATAAACAAATTCCATATCGTATTTGAGATTCTATTTGAGCATAATATACGTTCATTAAGTGATGTTTAGTTAGGACGTCTTTAATGTTTTTAAAAAGAAATTTTGTGGAGTTTAATAAACTGACTAAATTTTCTCAACGTGGCTTCCAATCCATATGTTTATCGAGTGTAATACCTAGAAATTTTACTGGTTCCGTGATACATTTGAGGTATATATCATTAATCTTTACAGATAAGATTTCACAAATCTTTTGCCTATTATGGAAACGAATTGTCCTAGTTTTTCACTATTTAAATATAGGTCATTCATGTTGAACCAATTGTTGACTGACTGCAAAACTTCTGTACATTTATTATTTAGACTTTCGTCATAGTCAAAAATATAGATTACTTATTAGAATTGTTAAAGAAATTATTCATTCAAAGAAATATCTTGTATTCTTAATGTTCTTTCATCAGTCACCACTCACCAGTCATCAAACTTAATATTGACTAATCACGTAAAAAACTGCGACCACAAAGAGATCTTTTAGTTTTACTTTTGTTTTACTGTTTTTTACTTAGCACTGTTTCATCAGGTAGCATTCCTTATCGTAAGGAATTAATAAATATTAACAGGAAGAAATTATACAGGGTGTCACCGTACATTAATTTTGAAGGAGTTGTAAGTTTTAAAAAACACTGTGTATAATACCAAAATTTGTAGACTGAAAGCAAAAGTCCACACCCCAAAACTAATCAAAATAATACGTATTCGAGTTATTTACAAAATTCAAAAAAATTTCATGAACTTTGAGGCCACCTAGCGGCCAAACGAAGTGATTTCGGATATAGGTGAATTAGCCTAAATCTGCCTATTTTGAGTTCACAAATCTGAGGTCTTCCATTGTACACCAGAATAATTCTGGGACACTCTGTAAATAAACTTTTAGAAAAAAATACATTTTGAAGCGACAACTTTGAGGACTTCATTTGAATATATTTTTTAGAAAAATTTTTTTAATTTGAATTAACTTAATACCTTTAAAATAGATAAAAATTGGGGATTACCTTCTGTCTTCATTTCGTTCTTATTCTACATTAAATGCCTTTTGTTTTTAATTTGCGTATTTCAGAACTGAAGTAAAATTTGTTCAGTATGTTTAAATAATGACTTGACATACACATTTTTTCTCCACATACACGTACGCAGACAAATGGCTTTATAANAAATATAATATAGGTTAGATTAAACTGAAATTAGAGCGCAAACTCCACTTTGTGTACATTGTCTACATAGTCTACGTTGTTTACATAGTCTACGCGAAGTCTACACGTAGACGTCGACAATTAAAGTCGACGCGTAAACGCCCATCCGTGGTCACCAGTCATCAAACTTAATATTGACTAATCACGTAAAAAACTGCGACCACAAAGAGATCTTTTAGTTTTACTTTTGTTTTACTGTTTTTTACTTAGCACTGTTTCATCAGGTAGCATTCCTTATCGTAAGGAATTAATAAATATTAACAGGAAGAAATTATACAGGGTGTCACCGTACATTAATTTTGAAGGAGTTGTAAGTTTTAAAAAACACTGTGTATAATACCAAAATTTGTAGACTGAAAGCAAAAGTCCACACCCCAAAACTAATCAAAATAATACGTATTCGAGTTATTTACAAAATTCAAAAAAATTTCATGAACTTTTAGGCCACCTAGCGGCCAAACGAAGTGATTTCGGATATAGGTGAATTAGCCTAAATCTGCCTATTTTGAGTTCACAAATCTGAGGTCTTCCATTGTACACCAGAATAATTCTGGGACACTCTGTAAATAAACTTTTAGAAAAAAATACATTTTGAAGCGACAACTTTGAGGACTTCATTTGAATATATTTTTTAGAAAAATTTTTTTAATTTGAATTAACTTAATACCTTTAAAATAGATAAAAATTGGGGATTACCTTCTGTCTTCATTTCGTTCTTATTCTACATTAAATGCCTTTTGTTTTTAATTTGCGTATTTCAGAACTGAAGTAAAATTTGTTCAGTATGTTTAAATAATGACTTGACATACACATTTTTTCTCCACATACACGTACGCAGACTAATGGCTTTATAATGTGATTGCTCTGTAAATCCACAATACATTTATGTTTAGATTTTCATTCTTTACTGTTGTAATAGATACTGTTTTCCTTTATTAACTTTAACATCTTTAAGACTGACGACTGAACGAGATTTTATTGGGTTTATAATACGATATTTCCAACCCATCCTTCTCTCTCGAGTAGGTATTGGTATTAGGTCGAGACATACGACTAAATCTATCACTAACTGAAGCGAGGGCTAATCGATCTCACGCCTTTTCCAGTTAATACGCGACATAAACTGATTAGATTAATTAAATTTTCTTGGAGGAAATTGAAGCGTCGTCAATATTTACTATAAATTTTATTATCTAACGCCGGCGCCGGCAAGTTTGATGTGGCCCATTAAATAAGAAACTGTCGGTGTGATAATAATCAAGTTAAGCCTATAATTTATAAAAATCACTAGTACGCAGGGAGTAACAGCCATGTCGCGACAAACTTTCAGGTTTAATCTCTCCCCTCAAGACATACAAAAAAAGAATAACATTTTGTTCTAAAATAATTCCTAACAATTTCAAGACAATGAAACACAAGCCTGAATCTATTACTCAAGAACCATTGAAGATGCAGAATCTTAAAATTTGGTACAGTGCCATTTTCTAATAGTAGATACAGATAACAGATTTGATTTAAAATGTGAATTATAACCACAAATGGAATCAGAAATTTTAATTTCTATAATAAGAAATATAAGTTGGTTCTATGCAGAAAAAGAAAAAAAAAGAAAAATTGTTATATTTTTCCATAAACTTACTGTCAGCTGCTTTAACGTATATAAATTTAATTTATATTTCATAAAATTTAATTTTAGAAATAATTTTACTTAAATCATATACAGGGCCAATATACAGGGTCTTTGAAGTTTGACTGCCTTAATTTTAACAGATAGAATACATTAAACTAAACAAAAAAACCTTATTTGATATAGATCCTAAACTCAACTATTTCCGAGAAAAAAAATACCAATATCTCCAACTTTATGTACAAAAGTTCGATTAATTATGGAATATTGACATAACTGCTTGCATAGAATACCATAAAATACAATGTTTATCACTTTTTTTAACTTCTTTATGCTTAATTCTAAAAAATAATTAGCGGTGTAATAAAATTGGATAAAATTAATATCAAGCAATGTGACAACGGCGCGGCGGATAACACGAGGTACTAAGCTGTCCAGCAATACGCAATTCAGTTGATATCTGGAATTAGACCGTGTCTGAGTGTTTTTTGTGTACCATTATTTCCTTTTCTTGAGGTGTTTTCCAGCGAGTGCCCGAAAATTGGATTCGAAGGTGTAATGCGTGCATCAAAAGTGGTGGTGGACATTTTGAGCATATGTTGTTGTTTTGTACTTGCGCGTTTAAAAATTACTGAATTTTGCTTTTTGGGAAGCACCTAAATTATTTTTACTACTTATGATTATTTGGACGACGTGAATCTTTGGGTACTTTAATTACATATTTTTTAAATTCATAATTTGATTAAATTCAGTTTTAAGAAAATCATAATTACTAAAATTCGAGCTAAAATTTAAGCACAACACTATCTGCGTACTACAATATCGATACATTATATTTTATTTATTTAAAAAACGGAAATTAATTGTCTTGAAATTTACTAAATGTTTCACAATAATAGTTGTTTACATTTTTTCCGTAGAACAAGTCTGCCGGGTGCACACGTGGTATGCACCATGCACCAGCTCTGTAGCGTTAGGTTAAGCGCTATTGTCACGTCGCCGTCGTAATGAAACTCCCGCACATTAATACTCGCTATATTTTGAAAACTGTTAATCTTACGCCCCTGTAATATACAACTATTTTGTTCATTTATGATTACTCTATCTCATGTTCAAATGATGGCAGTCAAACTTATTACACCCTGCATAATAATAAACTTGTTATTTTCAATTTTTTAATTATAATTAGTTAGGTACGTAGTATGACAAACTTTTTTACAAAATGAAAGCAAAAAAAGAAGGAATTTCGTACAAGAAGTTATATTTACAGATAATATTTACAAGTATAATATTTACAACTAATAATTACAAGCATATCGAGGGTCTCTTAAGCACAAATCTCGTTCCATGTTGAGATAGATTTTCAGAAGTTTCTTTATTGCACCTGCATATCCGTGGTATCTCACCAGATAATCTGAAAAACATACAGAAATTAAATACATTTGTTAAATATATACAGGATATAAAAAAATGTTTAAATAAAATTACATGTACCTGTTCTCTGGGTGACTTTTAGCTGCAAAAACTGTTGAAAATTCCTGGATATATTCATCCTAATATAGTGCTCTAGTCGGTTACTGCACCTCTCGGTTATCCGTTCCTGTTCTCTAGGGCCACATCTTCTTCCCCTATTGGCAAATTCTTGCAGCTTTTCCGTCGCTTTCTTAATCAGCTGATGCTCTATCTTGTCCGACTTATTTTTCGTCCGCCAATACTTCATTTGAGCGTCATACTCACAGCGCTTCAGCGCTTGTAAGAAATCGTAGTCGTCTCGGAGAAGGACATCAATTTCTTTTAAAATATTGTGGAACATTTCTTCCATCCCAGTTAGGTCCATGTTTGCAAAGATGCGGTAGTACTAGCAAGAATGATAGAAGTAATCTGAGATCAGTTCACATATACCTGTATTATTTATAGGGCCCAAATGGTAATTAATTTTATTGATATACCTCCCCCAATAAATCCAGGTAATGTAATTATGGATTACATGTATGCCAATAATTGGTAATCTTATAATGAGATTTTAATGAGATTAAGAGATTAAAAATTGTATGTAATTTATATCTTCTGAATAGCAATTTGAAAAATTGTTCCCAAAAATGTTATTAGTTTTATTTCATGTATTTTTTTATCAAAATGGCAAACTCTTTATCACAAATTGACACAAAATGGTCCTACAAATTTGTACAAATGTCTACTTCGTTTTCCATATAAGAATGTTAAAGTTGAAAAAGTCCTAAGTGACAAAAGCGGTTTCAATCAAATTTGGTACACTATTTAGTCTTTGATTATCCACAACTGTATATATATGAAATGGCAAAGATAGCAGAAAGATGAGAGAAAAATATAAAAATATGTTTCTGCCGTGAAATGCCATATATTTTAATTATATCGTTTTCTTAGCAACTTTTCAACTGGAGAGGTCAAGTTTTAAACCTTTGTTTTCGAAATACAGAGTGTTAATAAAATAAAACACTTTTTCAAATATCTCCAAAGCTCTGTCGATTTTAATAAAACTTAACAATGTTTTTAGCAATAAGTAACGGACTTAATTTTATGTATTTAATTAGAACTAATTTAATTATTTTACGGGCAACGCTGCAACATCCTAACTAGATATTTTAAAAATAAATTTGAACACGCCAATGCTATTTTATAAGTTTGACATTATTTTAAATTTTTTATGTTATTTTGTTGTGGAATACCTATCAAAGTTTGTTTTTTTTGTGACCAATTTTATTATTTAGCAAATCGTGATCAGGGATTATTAGAACTTTGAGGCTTATTAGAAAAAATATATAATTTTGTTTTATTAATGAAATTAAGTTTATTTTTCCAGGGATGGGCAAATAAACGAATTTCATTTTCTTTTTCTCGAAATGTAAGCAAGATATATAAAAAATGCAAGAGACAAAGAAATATTACTTTTACTGATTCAATCTAAAAATGATTTCAAACTTATAAAAAATCAATAGCGTACTCATATTTTTCTTAACAATAAATAGTAACGAATAATAATATCGATTTGACTAAAGCTTTAAGAAATAATACGCCATAATAGTCCAAATAAATGTGCCAAATTTTAACGCAATCCGTAAAAGGGTTATGAAGTTATTTATTTTTGACAATTTTGAAGGCTGGTAACTCAGAAACCAAAAATTGTTTATTTAACTTTTTTTTATCGTCGTAAATATGCAGTCAAACGTTGTCGGTGAAATTTGCGGACACCCTGTATATAAATGACAAAATATCAAAGAGGCAATTATTATAAGCAATAAATTGTTGTTCCTGAACATTTCTTATAATTAAGATATGACAAAGAAAATGGTCTGTTCATCTCTAAAACGCATTTATTTAGAAAACAATGGATTTTATCGATAACAAAAAGTGTATTATCTATTTTAGTTAAAAATTTATGAAAATGTTAAGGACAAAAATAAAAAGGAAGGCTTTTTTGAGTTCAAAGTACTTAGTTGTCGATAAATTGATTACTTACCTTCAAATGACGTAGCTTTTACCCAAAATTATCCAAATTTGATGAAAAATGAAATAGTTTCAACGAAAAATTAATTTTCGACTATGAACATCAAGGTCTAATAATTTTACAGGGTAAGCCCAAATAAATAGTACTTGAATCAGTGCTAACGCTGTATATATGAGGTTTCCTTCACCCTGTATATTTGACTAGGCGTATTTATCATGTAAACAATTTGTATATAAAAATATTCAGATGTTGATAAAACATTCCAAATAAGAAAATTGTTTTTATATACTTTATTTTACATCACTGTATTCCTTAGAAACGAATGAACATTGTTTTTCAATCATCGTATTAAATATTAAGTTAGTTTTTAATAAATATACCTGAAAATAAGGATATAGATATTCTCGTAAGTCAATTCATTTGTTGGAAATTAAGAAAATGCCTAATTTAATATAAAGCATAATAATATTAACCAATCTTTCATCTCTCTAGACAATTTAATTTTGCACGTCCTCGTCTTCTGCTCAATAATTCCTTCATCGATCATCCTGAACAGAGTTTTAACATTCACCTTAGAAAGTCTGGCTTTCCGGTTATGATATTGCAGTATCTCAAGTTTTCTTATTCTGTACAACCCTCCGCAGAAAATGATTAATATGTGCTGACTCATAACTTTTAAATGAACTTCACCCACATTCCTACATCAACTGCATTGATTTCGACATGAATATGGGTGAACGTTTTAGGTTTTGAATTCCGTAATAAAATTCTGTATACCTATATCGTACGACTTTGATTTGTTTTCTTTTATGTGACTCATAAAAAGACATACTTTGGTACAAGTGGCATGTTTTACTTATAACATTTTACAATTTTTGTATAAAAAGAAAATCTCTAAAAGGGACTAGAAAAGAGGATTAGAACTTTATGGAAAAATATCAAATAGCAAACATTAATAGATACCTACAATAGATTTGCTTTGATGAATATCATTAGTGAAATAAAATTCTAGAAAATCCAATAAATAGATATATTTTTATTAGACTTGAAATTTCCTACAGGTAAATGGAATTTTTAAATAAATAAATTCTTAAGGGTAATTAATACCTAAAACTTGTGTCCTAATTAAAAGTACATATAAGATTTAAAATATTATAATAGGGCTATAAAATAATAATTGAATACGCAGGTACTTATTTTAATAAATTATGCAAATGACAGGTAATTGATTCAACCATAAGGTATTTGAAATGCCTTAATTCACAAGAAAAAATTTAAAATAAAATGAATTTAAATCTCTTTATTTTTAATTAACAAAAACTAATCTGCATCTTTAAATTAAGCATATCTACAAGGTAAGTCATAATTAGGTGTAACAAACGTAAAGAAGGCTTTTTCTGATCAAAACAAAGTAAAATTAGTCGAATGTACGGTACTTTGCCGAAATACGGAATCGTATGCTTGTTTAAAAAAGTTACGAGATTCAGTCTTTTTAATTGTTTTTTACAATAATTCCTTCACTTACTATATTTTTATGCTATCATTTTTCAGAATAAAGCTACTAAAAGTAGGGTTCATCTTTTTTGCTGTTTTTCTAGCAATATTTCTAATAAAACTATAGACTTCCTTATATAGCTGAACGCAGAAAAAAATATCTTTCAGAATTAATAAAAAAATATATAGTGTGCCATTTGAACAAAAACAGTTGACTATAGCAATTTTGACAAATGTTACCATGGAGACGATCTAATAATGTCATTTGATAGAATTTGAGCGGCGATTTAAAAATATATATAGGGTTTGTTATAACTATTTGTTAAAATAAAAGAGATACGAGGCAGCGAATACCAAATTGAATCAATATTGAAAAATATAAAGTAATGCTTCAAAAAAAATAAACCGCGTTTTTTCATTATTTGTAAAGTGTTCTTAGTGACTACCATGTTTTAGTTAAAGAATAAGCATATATCCTTGTTTGGCTATCTCAAAAACTCTATTATGACAAGTTTTATTGAAATTTCTTAAAAACTCACGAAAGTATCGTAAAAAATTCTATTGAGGGAAGCAATTTAGTACTGAGATTAATTGTTTTCTTTTGACCAGAGAAAAGTTAGGTTAGACTTTTTTCACTTAATTATGACTCACTCTGTGTAGTTATATTTCCTAATTTATTTAATCTGAACTATTTAAAAAATATTTTCAGTGTATTATTGGTTGGTATCGCATTGCATTAGAAAGAGTTGAGGTTCCAGAAAACATAACTTTGAATACATATTTCAGTATGTTACAAACATCATAAAACGGAGATAAACAAGAACTCACTGAAACATCTGTTAAAGTTGATTAAGTAGTAAAATGAAATTGCTTGCTGAGTTCATCAATGTTATATCATAAAACGTATCTGCACTATTCTTAAATTTATATGCAACATTTTTAATGAAGAGGATAATGCTTGACAATGTATTTTAAAGCCAGTTTTTTTTCATAATAAAATCATCTACTCAGATTATAGTATATTTCTCTATATATTTTGAAAATAAACGAAAATTTCACAATATTCGTTACATATAAACAAATACTGGGACAATTATTCTATGTAAAATAATACATAACATTTTATTTTACATTTAAATTATTATAAGTTTGAAAGTAGTTGTTTAAATTAACACGAAAAATTTTACGCATTTCAAGACATTTTAATATGAAACTTTACAGATGGTAAATACTAAATTGTTTATTTTAAAATTAATATGCCTTCATCAATTACTAGCAAAGTTATTGAACTGGTTAAAAGGAAACGAACATATTTAGCTTTAATAACTATGTAGTTTGATTTGAAGGAGACTTCCATATCTGTGAAATGTAACTAAATGAACAACAATTAAAGTTATATATTTATTATATTTTGTGTGTTTATATGATCGTTATTCCTGTTGCAATACAATAAGCAGACTTATACTGGTATTTACTATATTAAGCAATTGCATGGACTTATTTTGTTTGATGGCAGTGATGTTGGACGAGACCAAAAAACTAGTAAATTAATAAATGGATAATGAATAAAGTAACGGCTCTTATCAGTGTAGAAAAACACATCTTATATTTGTAATCTTCCATCTTAACTTATTATGTTCTTGTACTTTGTTATGGATATTAATAAAATTTATCTCTACTTTTTCATCGCTCTAAATGAATCGCATGTATTTATTTCTATTTTCATTTTTCTTATTTTTTTTGTTTTTTGTATGTTTTTCTACTTGTGTTTTATAGGATGTCACTTGGGGTTTGAAACTTCTTAAATATTTCTAATATTGCCAGAATATCACGATATTTAACGTCATGACAAAGAAAACATTTTTTGGGACTTATGTTCAAAGTACATAAGGTCCAAAATCGATCTAGTAAAAATACTGAGAAATTCTTCATAACAATGTGTACTATGATGTTGCCTATTATTTGGCATATGTGACGTCACTACTAAAAAGGTCTATTGAAACCAAGGATTAGTTTAGGACAAACGGAAATGATTTAATAATGCAAACTAATATTTCTCTCAGTGTAGATGAATCATATATTTATTTGTTCTATAAAGTTGTAGACATGAAGTAAAATATGTATAAATAAATAGTAAATAACACAATTATTGCTTTGTCAAGATGTCTCTTCTGTTACATTTTCTATCACGTAACAGATTTAATTCGTGATTTCTTCATTTTTTCAAAGAATGTTATTATGTTCCCATGTCTTGACATATTTTTATGAGTTTCACAATTCCACCAGCAATTCCTTTATATTTTGTTCTGAAGCCTGGAAAAAGGAGAAATGTATATTGAAAGAAATACACGATATTAAATTTAATAAAATCATAACAAACCAAATAATATGCAAAATATTTTACCTTTAGAGTTCGTTGTTCTAAAAAGAATCAAATTCCGATGGTTTTCTTTAATCATTTTCCTAATACATTCCTCCAGATTTATTAAATGCTTGTACTTGGAATTCTTACAATTGCTTGATTTGTCCTTCTCTTCTTTCAAGCTAGCTACTTTTACTTCATGAAATGCCTTACTTATGTACACAAATTCGATCCTATCGATTTTCTTCTTCGTCTTCATGAACTTTGCTTCTGCATCATACCGGCATTTGCACAGTCTTTTCAGCAGCTTCGAACAGTCGAGAATTTCTTTAAATTTGTTATTCTCCAAAAGATCGTCGATGTTGCCAAAGATATCTGAGAATAGTTTTTGTATTCTTTCAGTTTCCATCGCTTCCAATCGTTCTGATAAATAAAAACTTTAAGACTAACATTTAAATAATGTATCCTGAGTATTTATACCTATTTTAATCCCTCCCCTTATGGATAAATTCCGTTAATTGGTTAATTGGCAGGTAAAAAAACCTTTTCTTGTCTCGACTTAAATTACCTAAACATTATTGGATGTAATTATAACAAAATATGAGGAACTTGAATATTAATTTCTTAAAATCCAAAAGTTTTTCTTTGTTGAGATATTTTTGACGAACCCAATTTGTTTCTTGGCAATTTCTGATAAAAAATTTTTCAAAAAATAACGGACAATTATCTTGAAAAAATGTTGGTAAAAATCATGCTCTCATATTATTAGTTTTGTTCCTTGCGCATTAGAAACAGTGTCCAACAGTCGCAATCGCATTTAAACAAAAACTATTAATTTTGAACTTTATAAGCATTATATCGGAATGCGCATCTGTCTGAGTGTTGGAAACTGATTTGGATTGCTCTCGGAACAAAGCTATTATTTTATTTTATTCAAATTTCCATTAGAAATATTCATTTTGTAACACAGTCCGGACAATAATTGTTGAGATATATTCCAAGAAAAAAATACGCCAACAAAGTTCTGTTATCGGAACTACTGTAACAATTTACTACGACAGGGGCGTGCCTTGAAATTGTCCGTGTTATGTATTGCAATAATTATACTCGTTAAACACGATACTCTTCGACTGGGAATTAAAATCCTTTTTTTCATTTTTCACCTCCATTGATTCATTTTAATAAGAAATTACTGAAAATGCACAAGACGATACACTTACGAAGAAACACGCCTTCGTAACTGCAAAACACAGTATGCATTGCAAGCTGCTACGGGCAACGGCACGCCGCCAATGACTTTTTACCTCGGGTGTCGAATGCGGTTAGTTCCAAGAATGTGACGCAGGAGTCTTCTTGGAATTCTATCTCAACAAATATTGTAGGAACAGTATATAATTTTATGTAGGTATGATCTGCTGAAAAGAAAGTATTAATACTCATAAATCTTTAGTTATACATAGCACGTTCTTGCGTGACAATAATTCAAGGTTAGGTTCCAAAACGCCTGCAAAATATTATTAAGCAAATTAGCCTTAATTAAATTAAAATTTGCAGACTATTGATCCCGTTGGGAAATGAAAAAAATAATTTCCTTAACATGTCTGTTTTATTTAGGTAATTATCAACTAGATTATTTAATTAAGAACAAAAAATAATAATTAATCCTACCAAACAGAGAAGTGGCGTAAGGTTAGATTAAGGGACAGTTACAAACTTGTCACAAAATAAGGTGCGGTGCCGTTGCGGCAACGAAGGTACCGTATGTCCATCTATCGGCAGAAATACTGGATTTTTCTTGTACTTATGTTTTCCTTTTAAATAAAACGACAGTACTTACTATGCACATTATTTTTAGTAAAGGAAATAAAGCACTAAAAACGGCCTTACTTCCGAAATATGTGCAGTAAGATGGATCGTGATGCAGTTTTTTGCATTCGAGACGTCGGAGACCTTTGTCGTCGTGATATTCGTGTTCAGCGACCCCAAAACCCCCGAGTAGCAAAATTGAACTCATTTCCGTCAATATTTTCCAAGTTATAAATTTTTCATTTTTTAACTCTTCGAGATGCAATTTTAAAAATGCATTTTTCTTATGCACCGATACAATTTTCTTTTATCATTGATCACATAGGGTCACAAACTTTCTGGACGCTCTAACGAATCGAATGCAAAAAATATATTGCAGAGGTTCAGTGTTTCATTTCCTTGACTATTTACTGATTTGAGACTGACAAACAGATTTGCAATCTTGCAAATAGCTTCTTTTATTACTTCTTAAACTGTAAGACACCTTTTCTAAGAAGTTATGCCATTTTTTTTTCAAAGCACAAAGTTAATAAAATGTTTCATTGCCAATACTTTCCTCATACTCATAGCATCTATATAGCAAATATAAGAACCTAATTTGGTGTGTGTTACCTACTAAAAAACAAATAAATCTCTAAAATACTGTCTGCATATACAGATACTTCATACATGTTTAGAAGCCATGTGACCACTGAGCTTAGACAACCAATATTGCAGGGCTGTTACTGGTAACGAAAAATCCCCAAGTCTTGGTGTCACCAATATTAACGATTCGTTTACAATGAACAATGGGAAATAGTTACGTCTACGCTCGAAATAATGCGATCGCCGATTGGTTGAATAGAATCTCGTGGAAAGTTACAACAATCACAGGCGATGAAATAGAATGTTGTGTTTTAATGTAATCCTGATCTGACTGATTTAACCATTTTTAATTTTACCGAAGTTTAATTACCAACATGAAGGAAATAAATCACTATTCCAAACAAAATTACTGGTTACGTGGCTTGTGAACATTTATGAGGGTTTTGTATTTAGGGTTGCCAGATATAGTGTTATAAATTCTTGTGAGATGGTAATTTTCTTACCTGTATTTACTTATTCTGCTTCGCTTCTTCTTTGTATCCTATTTTTCTTTTTTATTATCTGGGCGCCAGCTCATATGAGCATATAGTTGTAATTTAATTCAAATTTTGTTTGTTATGTTTAGTCTTTGTTTGAGAAAAAAAAAATAATTTCAGATTAAAGCAAATTTTTATCTAATATGAGTAGTCTTACCTCAGGGTAAGGTTCTGAAAAGATTAGTATTCTGATTTGAAAATATTATACTGATTAATGAATTTAGATACTTGAATCTTGAGAAGGAAAAGACAAAAAAAATTATATTTGAATTTTAACTGACCACAGTTGTCATAAAAATAATTGCTAATTCATTTAATTACTCTGATCCAATATATTTCAAATTAAAATAAAAATTATGTGATTGGCTAACACTTAATTTATTTTACTATTTATCCAAAATTTTTCAATCTTCTATCAATAGAAGTATTCTTAAATTAAACCTACGCCACTTCCTCTACTCTAACTTAACTAAATAACAATATCCAAGATTTGGATTTAAATATTAAATTTAACACAAGTCTGTATTATATTAGGGGTTTATACCTCTTTGCCACTGTTTAATACACTAATTTCTTTTGTTCTTGGTCTTTTATCTCCTCTATTTCTTTCCTGTACCTGTTAGCACAACTTCTGTTCCTGACTTGCCATCTGTCATATAACTCCTTGTTGTTTGTCTCCTTGCTGATATTTCTATATTACTATTCCCTTTCGGTGACTTGGATTAGATCTGTGTTGACTCGAAACTGGGTAATACTCTATAACAGTTAACTTTGTTTTGTTATTGGACTTACTTAAGTTTCTATTGTCCGTAATCTTCAATTAATTTAGTTCTTCTACTCCTTATAAATGGTTTTTCTTTACTGAATACATTTGTTTCTTTCTAACAATCAAATTATCTTCCTTTTAAATTAAGTTTTATTTTCCAAAAATTTTGCTGTCAGCTCTCTAATTTATTATTTTTCTTCTCTTAGTTACCTCACTCTTTTTCTTTTCATGTCTCACTAATTTTTTTTTTAAATCACTTTCTAATTCTAGAAATCCAAATTTTTATTACCAATTATATTTTCAATTTCGAATATACTTTATTATATTATATTTCTTTAATTATTTTTGAAATTCATTTTTTTACGAAAATTTTAATTGATCATATACAAATTTTTATTTATTTTATCTTTTCTTTCTCAATTTCAACCATCTACCCACAGACAATATAGTTTGGCGATAGCTATTTTGTCTGTGCATCTACTGTACTCCTATTAATTGGTCACACTTATTTAACTTATAATTTATTTCTTTAAAATCAATTTTACCAATTTTATTTTCCCAAATTTGCCTTCCTCTTCGATATTTTAAAATCTTTGCCCTTACTCACTCTATTACAATATATTTTTTAAAAGTAGGGTAGCTTGTGTAAAATTATATGAGATTGTTTAAAAATATAAGAGAATATTTTACATACATGAAAAGCACCCAAAATTTTAATAAATCAACAAAAATAAAAAAAATATTATTCAAAATACAATGTACAATGTACTAATATTTAGGAAACATACATATTTTTGTAGTTTTGCACGTGTCAATGAAATACTGATTAATGAGTAAGGAATTAGAACATTAGTCTTAAACTCTTGTAATAAAGGACATACGAAGAAACACGCCTTCGTAACTGCAAAACACAGTATGCACTGCAAGCTGCTGCGGTGAACGCACGCCGCCAATGTCTTTCTACCTCGGGTGTCGAATGCTAGCAGAAAGTTGTGCTGCGATATTGTGTTGTATGTCTAGGACTAGGATCGCACAATAACAAACTTTTATAAAAAGGCCACAATTTCTGCCCATAGTACAATACAAAAATACATGCAGGATTGACGGGTGGCACCGTAGTGGCGTAGGATTAATGTGTTTAGCATTCCATTACCGCATGTCTGTAGCAGACCTAAATCCATTCTTCCAAAAAAGCCGCAATCTCCTTAAATAGATTTAAAAATTTACTTGTAACTGGTTGTACATGAATATAAATGAAACAAATGTGAGAGAAATGACAAAAACACTTATGTTAAACAGCCCGGTAATGAATAATGGTTGTTCAAATTTTTACATACGCTTTATTGTATAAACCTTTTAGCAATCGCCGCTATAACCCTCTCATTTCAAATTAATTACATCAGAATGGCCGAAAAATCATATTTCAAATTGTCTTCATGGAGCCAGAGAAGAGCCAGTATTTAATATTTTCGTTTCTCATTAATTAATGTCTGGTAAACGAACAGCTACATTTTCAGTGAAATTCAAACAGTGTACATAATAACACATTGTTAAATTATTTCACGATGATTCCATTTTTTTAAAAAAGATTGGTCTAAAAGCGACTATCATAGAATAAAAATCATAAAAATGACGAATTCATTCATTTTCAAATAAAACTTTAGGTACCTGTAGTGTCACCTGAAATTCTAACTCAAATGTAGGTATAATAAAAATACACTATAATAATATATAAAAAGCATTGAATGTGTATATTTATTCAAATTGTAAGGATATGATGATGTTCTCGACATGATAAAACATTATGCCTACCTTCCATATTTTATTTAAAACATGCCTAAAACAAATATAACACAATTAACTCCTCGCAAGCTTTTCCTTTGCAGGATTAAATTTGGCGTTACCTTATTTTTGTGCAAGTCATAAGCAGCTAAAAAAAAAACAAGAAAAAATTCTAGGATTTTCACTCAACAGTGGCATGAGAAATATGTCCCGCTCGACGTGCTATATTTTGTACGCTATGAAAATACATTTTAAGTTGTAAGTGTGAACCAACGTGAAATGTGTTTGGCGAATCAAAGCTAATATAAACCTACCTTTTAAACACCAGTATTTTAAATATCTACCGAGTAAGGCTTGTTTGAAAAGTCGCAAGTCAGATAATTTAATTAGACTTAATGAACAAGGTTATTCACAGTAAGTGTGGAAAAATCAAAGGAAATAGAAAAAAAAAAATTAACAAATTAATTAAAAAACCTTCATCAAAGACTCTGGTGCAAGAAGGGGATAGATAAGCTAAAAATATGCTAAATGAGCCCATTATTACCAAGTTAGAAATTACAGAATGTTAAAAATATATACAGGCTGTTAAAACTGGTAGATATTTATACATAAAATTGTATAGGGTGTCCGGAAATTTGGAGCTCCGCTAAAAATAATCACCTAGGAGCAAATACGGGGGAGGAGGACCTTTTTAAAAAAAATAAATCTACGCTAATGACAATTTCGTATTAATTTTAATTTTCTTAAAGTTCTTATTAAAAATTGTTACTTAGAGTTTTTTAAATTTTTTTCGAGGTAAATTCTGTAGGTCTTTTAGCTTGTTATCAATTATTACATTGAAATTGAATATTATTCTGATTTGTAGCAAATTTCTATAGATATTCCTCTTCCTAAATTTTCCAGTTCCCCAAAACTGTTCAAACTGAAGAATTATAAGTATTATTCTTGCTATTTCAAGAAAATACATATTAATCACATACGACATTATGAATGGCAATAAAATTTTGCCCATTGTGAATGTGTATTTATTACAACTTTGAACAAAAGGAGCCATATAATCAATTTACATTTTACATCTTTTCTGTGAACTTTTTACAGATCACAATTTAAAATTGAATCCATCATCAAATCACTTTTAATGCTTTTTAGTAACAAAAATCGTATTTAATTTTTGAAATTAAACTGTATTGTAACTAAATAATGTGCGTTACTATACATGTATTACAAAAAATACTCCTATAATTGAACTGGTCATTGTACCGTGACTAGATATTACCTTGAAGCTCCATGACTTAAAAATGAAGGCACTTGCATAATATACAAAATTAAAATTTAAATTATTTTCACTGGCATAACAGTGACAGGTAACAGGTTAGAAATTCTTCCATTTCTACACCAATTAATATGTCCTAGAATGCTTCTTGGTAACGTTAGATATACCACAGGGATCTGTTTTAGGCCCTGTTATATTTTTTACTGTATACAAATGATATCGATACTCTCTCACTTCAAATTCAAAATAAAAATTGCGAAACATTAAATTTGAATATTAATAGTACTTTTCTACTTACTGATACTATGACAGTAAAATTTTTAGGTCTAAATTTGGACACAAACCTTAACTAGAAATGTAACTGTAAAAATATAATATCAAAGTTGTCTTCAATAATTTATTTATTTCGAAATATTAGAACAGTCCTCAGTACTGACCAACTCCTCTGTTTATACTATGCCCAAGTTGAATCCCGATTGAGGTTTGGTGTTTGTTTCTGGAGTAATTCAACTCTTTTGTTCCATATTTCTATTGCCCAGAAACGTGTTTTACGATGTACGTTTCAAGTACTTATTCTTGTAGAAATATATTTAAACAGTACAGAATTCTCACTTTGCCAAATATTTATATTTTTGAAGTATGTACATATTCAAACACAAAAGCTGATAAATGAGTATCACAATGTCAATACCAGACAAAAACATAATTTTCATGTAGTATTTGGGTGCTTAAATCTAACTACTCTTTCTCTAAACTTTGTATGACTTAAAATATTTAATTGTACTTGTGGAACTAAAAAGTATAAATAGTGAGTTTTTATTCAAGACAAATTTAAAACAATATTTAGTAAATAAATGTTTGTATTCCCTATTAGAATTCCATCCTTCTATGTAATTTATGTTTGTGTTTGTAAAGTTCCACAATTCATATACATGTTTATTAGGATTATGTCTGAGAGGAAAATAAATAATAATAATAATTATTATTATATTATTATTAATTGTGAACCATGTTAATGTATATATTTAGAAATTAATTGCCCCTAGTAAATTTTCAACATAAATATTATATAATTATATTGCCAGGCTTTAGTATTTCAGTATGTTAAATATGAAAGTACTTGAATTTATAATTCAAATAAATTTATGTGACATTCACTTAAAGAGTAACATAGTCATTCTATTTCTGAACTGATTATTGCCATGGTGGTTCAGGATTACGTTAAATCCTCTGCTCCATGAGTTAAACGTCAACCTAAAACTATTGTGCTATCTTAATCTTTGCGTTACATCAAAGCTTGCTCTCGACAAGCATAACACGCGTTGCTAAACATCACACTACATGTTATCATGCAAATTGTTCTAGACTGGAAATTTGAACTTCCCTGCATTTATGGCTTTTCTTATCAACATACATTCATTACTACTGATACTACTGATGTGCAGAAACACACAATAATTTCTGAAACTGTTAGCTACGCCGTCATTTAGAGCAAAGTGCTTTGTACACCTAGGTGGATATCATTTACTTTTAGTCGCTTAAAGTGATAGTATATATGATGTTTTGAATCATATTATATTAACGACCAGTATTTAATTTTGAAAACAGTTTTAATGTCTTTTTCCGTTCGAGCCCCACGTTGGGCGCCATGTCATATAACTCCATTAACTCGGAAAATATTCCTATTATACATCACGTACTGGCCAGGTTCCGTTCCTGGTTAATAAACGGCATCAGGGTAGATGTTCGGTCACAGTCCTTGATGGGTCCGCAGAGGTCCTATAGTTAAGTCTGTCATAGGTTTGGGCAATTGGCCTTTCAGAATTTTACACCTCTTTGGATTGTCGCAGATTGGAACTGACGACTTGTAATTTTGACGTGCTACTTTGGTTTTGTCTTGCGGATAGCATCGACCCCCGGAGGTGTCATTTACCATGTTTTTTTTTTTGTTCAAAGGCTATTATTTTCTATATTTTGACCTTTTTATGGATAAATTTTGTCATTCAACAGTGTTTGGGTCGTCATTAAACCATTTTCATGGGTTATACTACTAGTTGCAAATAAAAAAAGTGGGAAATCCTGTTTTTTCCAAAATAAAATCGTGCGATATGCAATTCTGCGTCAGATGATAAAATCTAAACAGCGACATGCATGTTCATGAGGCTGCTGATTACGATCCCGGAATCAAAAAGCTATTTTGACAATTACCAACTGTCAGAATAACTGTCAACAGGTGGCCAAAAATGATCCCAACATCAGTAGGTACATAATGTTTATGACAACATCGATTACAATGCTACTGTCAAAAATGGATTATGGCATTTGACAGCTGTCAAAATTATTGTCAACATGGGGAAAATGTATAAATATTGCAATGAAAAAAATATATTCTGATAACAGTCAGCGGTCAAGACAAGTGTTCAATAATATCATGACACCATTTTATGACTCCAATGTCAATAATGTACTTTGACAACTGTCAGCTGTCAAAGTAACTATCAATATGTTGAAAATGCCGTATAAATAATTTCATTATACTATTTTATATGTTTTTGACGAATCTGATGAAGATTTCAATATTTGAAATGATTTGATGTTTTTGTGGTGGGTGTGGCTTCTCCCTCTCGACATTTTCTTTTTTTAATTTTTTATTGTTTTTCTTTTTTTTCCTGTTGTTTCCCATTTTTTTGTTTTGTAAATAAAATTCCTGTATGTTTTTAATTGAGGAACATTTATTAGTACAATCTAAATTATTTATACACAAGTATAGTATTTAGTTAACTAAAGAAATTTGTTACAATTAACACATATTTAACATTAGACAATTTATTTAAACAAACTTTTTATCGTCCCTTGCAAATTAATTAGGTATTATTACTTATGACAAAAAATATGAGACACCATTAAATGGAATGGTCTTATTCCTTATTCTACTTAATATACTTAACATTTTCTGAACTTTCGTTAAAAATCTAACGACTTCGGCAGACCCTTTGAAAAGAATTTCATAGTCTGAAAAGAAAGTCATCATTATTTCCAAGTAAAAAATACAAAATTGCAAGCATTTCCATTCCATTATATACAAATATGAAAATAAACAAAAAATAATAAAATAATATCTAGCATACCATTATCGTTTGTTGTTTCAAAAATCAGTTTTAAACGATGAGATTCTGCTATTGCCACTGATATGTATTCCGCAAGTTTCGTCGCCATAAATAGTCTAATGTATCTATCGTTGGGAAAAGCACCTGCTCTCACCTTTTTCACCCCAGACTTCAAAAGAACTATTAGAATTGTCTCCATACGTCGCACTTTACATTTTTTCATTGGACATTTGCAATACTCATCAAAGTCGTTCAATATTTTTTTGAGTAAAGCAAATACATATATCTCGTCCAGTAATCGGTCGTTTAGGATTTTCTTCTTGTCAATATTTCTTCCAAATTTTTTCGCCATATCGGTGTGACTACTTACTGCATCACTGACAAACACAAACTGGTGTAAATCTAACAACATGCGCATTATAAAGTGTTCTGTTCTCATTACCTACCGCCCTTCTTAGAAAATAAAGGGGGTTATAGGGATTATGTCTATCTATACCATCTATTGAACAATTTTGATTCCATTATAAATATTTCTGATAAACCATATACCTATATTTTAATCTAATATTGTAATTAGGCCGGTCGCAAACACGGCCACTTGTGGTCGCCACTAGTGGCAAACACAGCCACTTGTTACGACTTCTGCCACAACGTGTGGCTGGGTCGACTGCGCTGAACCTATTTAAACTACATACAAAATACAGTCCGCAGCGTGTGGCAGCCACTAATGGCGACCACAAGTGGCCGTGTTTGCGACCGGCACAGCCACTAGTGGCGACCACAAGTGGCCGTGTTTGCGACCGGCCTAAAAGAGAATTAAACTCCGCGGTCGAAATTATAGAGAGTGATTCAGACATAATATAAAAACACTATTACCATAATCTATAGTCTATAGACTGAGTTACACTGAACGTCGATCTATATTCTACCTCTGTCTTCTGCACTTAGTAAGGAATAGGGAAATTCTTTTTTAGTGGGTGTAAACGGACTTGATTTATCCGTCCTGAGAAACGTCATAGCATAAGCGTAGAAGAGGGGTCTAAACACAACTGGGACGTTTTAAAATGTTGTAATAATTAAAATAGACAAAGTGCCGGTTATAGCAAACCGTAAAAAAATATTAGATGTTATGTTTTATTATATTTTCTCAATATTTTCTATATCTTGTTGCCTTTTACGCAGACACGCCAATGGATTTTCGTTCCCGGCATGCTTCGTCCCCCTTACTAGTCCAAAAGCTAGCGATGAGTCACTCTCTATAATTTCGACCGCGGAGTATAGATGGATTTTTTTATATACAGGGTGTAACAGCAATATCACGACAGCCGGCCATTTTGAGATTTGAATATTTTCTCAGGGGGAGCACAAATCAAAAAAATATATTGGAAGTACTCCCTCTAAAATTACTTTCTAAACACTACCTTAAAATATTTGCACATCAATATGAAACACCCTGTATATGTTATTGAAATAAATGAAGGAAATAATGATCTGTTTATATTTTTTTTACAAAAATGAATAGATAATAATATCGGCCAAGGGGTTTATTTTATTAAACATTATAAGTTAAAATTTCGAAAAATTGTTCAGAAAACGACAAGTTTTCTTGGCCATTTTCATTCTCATCAATGTGGGAAAAAATACATTTAAAAACAGTACATGGGTACTGAAAAGTATTTTTTACTGTCACTTATTGGAGTAAAATTACGTTAAAATAGTCAGTTTTTGTTAATCAACAAAGTCATACTACTACTTTTACTAAGTAATATTCAAACGTTGCTATTACTGTCTCTTGATAATTCTGTTTAGTATCTCTTGTATTCTAAGTAATTTGTTAATGGCTTTAGAAGTCCCTATGTAAAGATTCCTATGGTCTGAAAAAGAAAGCAAATATTTTAATTTCACAATTAGCTGAAAAACGAAGTATTTTGTTTTTTTTTCAGCAATTTATTAGAAATTTTGCAACAAACCTACATATTTTAGACTCTAACATGGGAAATGTCTCTTCTGCATTCGAGAATACAGGTTTTTTTTGCGAGATCATGTAATATAATTCGAGAATGCGAGAGCATCTGGAAGACGTGCAACAAACAATATTTTTTTGAAAATTGTTCTTCCAAAATTCGTAAATAAGTTCCAGAGCAATTTTCATATTTATGTTTCATTAATTTAATATTTACTATGGTACAGTACGATACACTGTCTCGAAAGTCAACAGCAAGATATCTAGATTTATGGTGAGTTCTAGGTAAAGTTCAGATATACTTCAGAAAATACATTCCTTTTGTCATTTTTTGTCGTGTAAACAAATGATTACGTAAGTTAAATGGCCAAAAGTACGAACAAATGTTACATAATCAAATTGTACCTGCTTTACAAAACTTAGACATTAATTTTGACAGAATATGGTTCCAGGAGGATAGTACAACACCTCATTTTGCTATTGGAGTTCGGCAATTCCTGGATCAAATAAATGTTTTCGAATAGATGGATTGGGAGAAGGGGTGCTATAGAAAGGCCAGCACGCTCTCCTGATATAACACCCTTAGATTAGTTATTTTGGGAACATTTAAAAAATAATGTTTGTAAAACAAAGCCATTAAATATAGACGACTTGAGGAACAGACTATTTGAGGAATCGCCACAAATTACTAGAGAAAGTTAATAAATGTTGTGATGTCGTTCTACTATAGGTTGGGATATCGCCAAATTGAGTGACGGACAGTTTGCACAGTTTATTAAAATAGATTTTTTAATCAAAGTATAATTGTGTAATTGTTATAATTTTTTCGTTTGTATTTTTTAATGAACGTGTGTATTTAAGAAAAAATAGCTGTAACTACTTTGTTTTCTAGAATTTTCAAGAAAACTTTACATTACTGTAAAGAGAATGAAATTATCGTTCAAATGACATACCACAAGCTATACTATGCAATTTAAAAAAATTGGGGGAGCCTTGTGGGGGGTAAGGGGTAAATGTAAACATTTGTTGTCAAAAAATGACAAAAGGAATTTTCTGAAGTATATCTGAACTTTACTTAAAACTCACTATTAATCTAGATATCTTGCTATTCCGGAACTTTTGTAATACAGTATATTATAACCCTATTAAAAATCTTGTAATTTTTTGAACAATTGAATTAAATATGAAATTTTGCCATCTTGACGTTTTTACGTCAATTGGTGTGAAAATTCCTTAGCTTAGCGTATTGTATGTAAAATATTTAAAAAATTTAAAAATTTAGAGAAAAATATAAAAAAATAGAAAAATATATTTTTCTTCAAAATATGTTAACATTATTATGATTTTTGACTAATGTGATAAAACACCTAAAAAATTTGAATCATAAGATTTTTTATGAAAATACTTGTACGTTTTTGTGTTAAATGTGTTAAAAAGTTACTTATTTCACTATCTTAAATGTGAAAAAATTGTTAACATAAAAAAATACACTTTTAAATAAATCTAACTTACCATTATCATTTGTTTCGAGAAATTTATTGCGTTGACATTCTGCCTGTGCCAGTGATATACAGGGTCAGAAAGTACCGGTGGTCTATCTGAAGTTACGTGAGACCGATAAAGTAAGACATAAAAATCCGTGCGATAGAGAAAGATGGCTATAATGAAGGTGTCTCATAGTCACCGCCCGTTTCGCCCTTCCACAAATAAGATCCACTTCTTATTTGTGGAAGGGCGAAATGGGCGGTGACACCTTCATTATAGCCATCCTTCTCTATCGCATGTATTTCTATGTATTACTTTATCGCTCTCACGTAACTTCAGATAGACCATCGGTACTTTCTGACCCTGTATGTACTGAAATGTCATCGACATAAAATGTGTAATGAATCTTTCCCCCGGAAAAACTCCTGCTTTCACCTTTTTGATCGAAGAATGCAAAACTGCAGTTATGTTCGTCTTTATCTTAGCCGTCTGGATTTTGTGGTATTCTTCTACAGGATGGTTTTCTTTGAACGCCTGGTCTATACTTTTCAAATAGTTTCTTAAAACAGTTAGAATACGGATCTTGCTCACTACTTTGTCATTTAAAACACTCTTCTCGGCAAATTTTATCGCCATGCTGATATGACTAGGTACTAACCTCAGAACTTATTCCTCTGAGGTACTAACTGTCTCAACGACGAGCACAAACTGATGTAATATGTAAATTTGGCATCATTCATACTATAAAGTATTTTGTAGGTATGTTCTCAGAAATAAGGGTAGATGGAGTAGGCATGCAGGGTGTGTCACGATCAGTGAACTCTATATACTACGTACTACGGTAGTATATAGAGTTCACTGGTCACGATAGTCTTGGGTCTGTTTAGAAGTTTATGGGGAACAAATACATAGTGAAATCTGAAAATTTGTATCCGGGGATTCTTCGATTACTTCAGTCGAATTAGATCATAAAACCTGAAAACTTGAATGAAAAAGTTATTAGAAGGCATTTTATTGTACTTTATGAGGGGGAAGGGTATTTAGAATGATAATATCAAAAAAGTAATTCGAAAGAAGTGCGTACGCGCGTGGACGCTGGCGTCGGTCGCGTGCGAGATTTTTTAACCGAATTTGAAACGTTCAAGTCAAAAATACCGCGCGCGACGAGAGCGGCGTTCACGCGCATGCGCGGGCCCGGCGCTCTTTCTCCCGCGTACAAATCGTTCATTAATGTTAACTTTTACTACTGCTAGAGCTTTATTACATGAACTATAAATGTAAAACTTTCTGAAAATAAAAGTGTAACCCTTTTTTTTAACTGTCTGTAAAGTCTATTAGTTAATTAACAATTAACATTATATAGAAAAAGTTATATAGGGAACAAAGAGGCGTCGGTGATTTCTCTTTTTTTTAAATTACCGTAAAAATAAGCTCTATTTAATGCAAAAAGAGCGAATTCCCGAGCGGCTTTAACAAATAGTTGGAGCAACAATTTCACGGTCAATCGAATCGGCCTTTGGTACAAATGTTGGCCTTTGTATTGATCGTCTTTTCCATAAATTTCATCAACATACAACGCTTTTTGCAATAATAACGCGTAATTTTCGAAATTTTTCGATTTTTCCTTGCTCGACCTTTATTTTACAGTTAACAAATAGGTGAAAAATTACTTCAGGTACCTTAAATTGTAGGTAATTTAATTACCTATACTATAAACTAATTAATTTTCCGATATGTGATCTAGATTTTCATGGACAGTAAAAATAAGGGAAAAACACGTAATTTTGCAACTTATTTGCAATGTGCCAACTTAGCGTCACTTGTTTCGAGTTACTTTTTTGATACTCATATTATCGTTCTACATGCTCTTCCCCGTCAAAAAAATAAGTTTTCATCTGTCATACAAAAAAAAGTTATGAAAATTCTCGGAGACTTTGTGCAAAATCATACTTAACTTCGACGTCACCTGTTACAATGATGTATAATAATGAAAACGTAATATTGACAATTGGTAGAAGGAAGCACAAAAACGAGCGCTTAGATGGAGAATTCTGGAAGGAAGCCAAAATAGTTGAGGTGAAAACAGCGGAGAGTACAGATCGGTGTACAGTGAAAATACATAAGTAGTGAAAAATTAAAAGTGTTTAACCGGTATTAATTGGCAGGTAATTATTCTTTAAGTACTTTTTTGTTAATTGTTCTTTGTAATCTTATGATTGTGATGATTATAGATGTTTCATGATAAAAATCCTGTGTATGTTTAGCCTTTATTGTCTTACGCTCAGGGGCGTATATTTTTCTAAGATAAAATTGTTACAATTATTATTAGCGATTACATGTTAAAATATGTATATATATTGTCGTGACTGCGCGGATATTGCAATAACAACTCCTTTGTTTCACTTTTTGTTGCTTTAATTTGTAAGGCGCCAAATTTAAACTAGCTAAAACGACTCCTACATACAGGTACGTGTTATATTGAAGTTACCATATTTTTTATGTCAATCTGAATAAAGCGCCGGACATTAAAAAAATTGTCTTTAAAAAATTTAAACTTTTGACAGAATTTATTAAGTATTAACCAACATTGGTTTGTAGATACGTTATTAATTGTAAATAAAACTAATTTATGTTAAAAAATAATTATTTATTCTGTTTCAAAAAACTAACATAATAAAATGTTAATAAAAATACTAATCTGATTGATATGATAAAATCATTTAATTGCAAACATATTATTGTTAATATTTTTTCACTTAGTAATAAAAGCCTTTCCTTTAAATTATGAGATTTGACAACAATGCATAGTCCAGTTCCTAACTGTGCAAGCGCTGCGTCTAACGCGCGCCATTGTTTGAAGTCACACTAGTTTGTCCAGCGGCGAGGTATGAAAAATTACTAAAACAAGTAAAAAGTTTTCACAACGGAATTTCAAAAAAATAAACCATTGATATATGTTTTTAAAGGTCAAAGATAACCTCTGTATAAATATAACCATCGCTCAAAGGTACACCCTACACAGGGTGTCCCGAAATTAATGCAACAAAATTTGGCCATAGATGCTTAAGGAGACCCGTATTTTTTATTTTTGCCAAAGTGGCCCCCTCTTTCGGAGTTACAGCCCCCTGAAATCCGCCCTAAGAATAGTATCTTTTTATATCTCAGTATGCTGTTGTACGGGAATCTCTTATAAATTTGGTACACAGGGGTTTTATGATATGTAGAATCTGATAGTGCTACGCTTTTTAGAAGGAAATCCCCTTAAGACAATTTTTCGTGGACCCCTTTGATGCCAACAAATTTCGCATATTTAAATTTCTTAAAAAAAATATTACTTTTTGTCTCTTGATACTTTTTTCGTAAAACGCAATGTTTTAGAGAAGAATGGCAAAATGTGATCGAATACATATCGTGAATCGCCATTTTTCTCGAAGACGTTGCATTTACGAAAAAATATCAAGACACAAAAAAGTTTTTCAGTTCAATGACTTTCTAGCGAACTAATAATTTTTAAGAAAGTCAAATATGCAACCAAATTTTTTATTCCCCAAAGACAATTAATCAAAATCAATAAATATTAAATCGTATTTTACTTGAAAGTCTCGCTGTAGATTTTGAATAAAAATAATTTTATACTTACGGATAGAATAGAAATTATACTCATAAAATTATATCAAATTAATATATTAAATTATACATTTTTTCCCGAAACTAAACAATTATTATTGCATATAATACGAGTAATATAATATTTATAAGATTATGACAGAATTAAAGAATTGATGAGAACTGCTTTGTTTTAAAAATCCACATTTAAATAACTTATCTTAGAATTACAACTACGATTGCATTTCTAACGCAGAACAAATAATGTAAATAATGGTCACTAAATTTTGGATCTCATCCAATTTTCCATAATGCCACAAGTTAGCTTGTACACTCCTTGCAATAATATTATGTTTTGAAAATGGTTAATGATTATATTGATGTTTCACTAAAGTGTGATGTACATTTTACCTTCATTATTTTTCTTTGTTTTAAACGTTTTGTTTTTTGATAAAATGATTTTATTAATTTACGTTTGTTTGATTTTTCTTTAAATATTTAATACTTACCAAAAGTGATAAATGATTTTAAAACTTTAAAATTATTTGCAATTACATACAATATTAAATAAAAGCTTGACACTATGTCAGAATTTTCTCTTTATAAGATTTTAATTTGTAATTACTGAGACAACGAAATTATGGAATAGCAATTGCTATACAAATAGTTACGTATACACTCTTAACAGTTTCACACTTTGTTTCATACACAAAATTGTCTATAATCGTAATTAAAACTGGTGTCGGTAGTAAAACGTTGACATTATATTCGATATCCTTCTAACAGGGTTGTTTCTCCATTTCCTCATGCAGAGCAATCAATTTGACTATAGCAGCAGCGGTTCCTTTATATTTCATTTGATATCCTGTAGACAAATATAATTATTTAGCAGGATATTACTTTGTGTGAATCTTTGTTCGTATGACACAGTATAGGTACATTATATACAGAATGAGTCAGATGTAACGTTGAATCCGAGAGTCTATGACAGTGCTTTGAAAATAAATAGTGGTTTTTATATTACAATTTTTCTAAAAATTGCTCGACAAGTTTGAAAGAGTTTAAATAAAAATCTATTGTTTTTCCAATGGAAATAAACTTTGCGGCATAGTTTTCGTATTTTTCTTTATTTTTTTTTATTATTTTACCACCTGTGAAAAAATTTTTAAAATTACGGAAATAAACCCTTGCATCAAAAGAATCATTCAAGGGTAATTTTTTTGAAAATAGTTTTGCATAATCAAAAAATCACACTGAATAAAGCATATAAATACAAAAACACGCTACTTTATACCACGCACTTTAAAAAAGTTGTTACCGTTTCGAAAATCTATCTACTTTCGTCTTATTTCGAACTTTTTTTACTTTTCATTTTAGTTGTTTTGACAGTTATTGTTTTAGTTATTTTGAATAAATTGTCAAATTACCCAAAAAATAAAGAAAAATAAAAATTTATTTTTAGTGCTCATTCAATTTTCCAAAAAATTTACAAGTTTCATGTACATTTTTAGAATTTGTAGCCGTGAAACTATAAAAAATTTAAAAAATATTGTCAACAGTATTTTTCATTTAGAAATGGAAGTTTTATAAACAAATATAAATAATTTTTACAATAATTAAAATGATTGCACATATTTCCGCCACTGATTGTTCAGGTGGTATGATATTACCACACATTAAGGAAACCTATGACTTATGCAAAATTTAGTTTGTTTGAACACTCGTTAATTCGGAAAATACAAAAAAAATTGCGAACTTTTTTAGCTTCACCCTATATTGTGGAGAGGTGCCATTTTTGAAAGATTTTCATATAAAATGCCCTATTTATTTCCAAAAAATGTTATGTCATAAACACGAATCCGACCTTAAATCCGACTCACCTTTCACCCTATATACAGTGTGTATTTAAATGAAGGAGCACAAATGGTATCTTGATAATTTTGAATCCAAAAGATGATAATTGACCCAAATACACATTAGTACAGAATTGCTTCAATTGAAACTTACTGGGCGTTTAAATTAAAAAAAAAACACATTAAAAATACACAATAATTATTACGAAATAAAGACAAAAATTCACTTAATCTTCATACAGTTGTCAATTGGCGGCAATACTGAGAAACATTTTTATTAAAAACGTCAGAATTTTAACCTCAGTATTTTGGAAAATCTATACCTACAGGCTGTCTACTATAAGAGGGCCACTTCTATGTGTATCTCGCTTAAACGGAAAAGTACTGAAAGTTTAGGGTCGCCTAACTTTTTTAAGAGATAGAGAAAACTTATTTTAATAAAATTTCATGACAAAATTGATATCTCTCACCTAGTGCAAAATTGTCATCGAAGCAGGCTGTGGTTACAAAAAATTGCTTGATTTTTCCTCTTTCATGCGATGTACTACATGTCGCCTTTATCTTTTAGATTTATTACATATTTTACAATTTTGGTATAAAAAATGTATCCATTTTTCTGTTAACATAGAAAAACATATAAAGAATTTTGACGTGCAGCCAGATACATAGAAGTGGCTCTTATAGTAGACATCCTGTATATCAATTTGACCCGTCGTTGAATTTAAAAATAAATTAATCTCTTTCATTTTAATCGAAAAAGGAATCATTTTCGGGTTATTATTATTTNTATACAGTGTGTATTTAAATGAAGGAGCACAAATGGTATCTTGATAATTTTGAATCCAAAAGATGATAATTGACCCAAATACACATTAGTACATAATTGCTTCAATTGAAACTTACTGGGCGTTTAAATTAAAAAAAAAAAACATTAAAAATACACAATAATTATTACGAAATAAAGACAAATATTCACTTAATCTTCAAGTTTAGGGTCGTCTAACTTTTTTAAGAGATAGAGAAAACTTATTTTAATAAAATTTCATGGCAAAATTGATATCTCTCACCTAGTGCAAAATTGTCATCGAAGCAGGCTGTGGTTACAAAAAATTGCTTGTTTTTTCCTCTTTCATGCGATGTACTACATGTCGCCTTTATCTTTTAGATTTATTACATATTTTACAATTTTGGTATAAAAATGTAAACATTTTTCTGTTAACGTAGAAAAATATATAAAGAATTTTGACGTGCAGCCAGATACATAGAAGTGGCTCTTATAGTAGATATCCTGTATATCAATTTGACCCGTCGTTGAATTTAAAAATAAATTAATCTCTTTCATTTTAATCGAAAAAGGAATCATTTTCGGGTTATTATTATTTTTTTACTTTAACAGTTAAATCCACACTGTTCAATAAATAATTCAGACTGTTCGTTTCACAAAAATCATTTATAAAAACGTTTTGTTTTAAATACAATGTAAATTTGTCTCTTAAGCAACTCCTTAGATAATTTAATAGTTCTACGCCAACGTATCTTATTCTTAACGGTTATATTTTATTTAAAATTGTTTACAGATAAAAATTCCTATAAATATTTTTTTTTAAAACGAATAGCTTAGCTTATTTTAGAATTAAAAAAAATATATTTATTTCACGAATAAAATGAAGGAAATATGCTTTTTTAGAAAAACGACTGAAAATGAAATGAACTTATCAAATTTACAAAATATTCAGTGGCGTCGAAATTATGACGATTTTAATGAAGGCGTCTCTCAGAATTTCAATTTTTACATTCATTTAGCTAAGTCATCGCCCCAAGTTTCATTTAACTTATATGTCTAATATCTTTCAAAACATTTACATTTGTTATAACTTACAAATTTTTTACTAAGGTATATTTGATCTATTTAATCATATTTTTTTGGGAACAATGTTATCAAGTAGGTACTATTTGTGCTCCTTCATTTAAATACGCCCCGTATACTCAGTACAAGTTAAATTTCGAGGTCAAAAATCTTACCTTGGACTTTCGTTGCCCTATACATCAAACACGTTCTGTGGTTTTCCTTCATCAAACGTTTAATGTAAGTCCTCAATTTGTAAAAGGTAAGGTTTTTTATTATTACTTCCTTCTTTATTCCACACTTTCTTAACTTTGCTCTCTTCTCCAGCAGCCATTTCATTGCAATATTTACTTGGCACATCTCCACCTGGTCCACTTCTTTTTTACTTCTCTCGAATTTCTCTTTGGTTGAATCCATGCACTCCGTCACTCTTCCTATAAACGTCGCACCGCTTGGCTTTGGTGCATTACCACAATTTCCTGAACATTGCAGTTTATTTTCATTCCTCATTTGATACTTAGGAATATGTGTCGTTTCCGAGTAACTGCAAACGCAATATGAATTCATTTTTGTCGAGATGTTATCAGCTATCATGAAACAACAGTACTGATAATGTTATAAAGAATTTGAGGTAATTTATATGCCTTTTTTGTACCTGCCCCTTACTCAACAAGGGTTGAATTTTTCTAATTATTAATTAATAGGTACTTAAGACTTCATCGCTTCTTCCAATAAAACTTGTAATAAAATCATTGTCTTATTATTAAGAATATCTAATTTCATTTCAATAGCTATTCAATTGCAATTCCTTTGGAAACTATTAACCTACGCTCTAGAAGCGTCTGGCAATTTTGGGCCAATTAAATAAATTGCACTAATGTAAATTATCAACAGAATCGCTGGGTACGTACCTATAGTCGACTCAAAAATATTTAAGAGTTGAACAACTACTCCATCGTCATTATCCATAGTAGTCCTGTAGCCAGGGGCTCCTAATTGTCTCCTTCATTTAGATGGAGTTACCCAAGTGCTTTTTATGTATTTTAAGCTGCAGAACACGAATTTTTTGGGTAGAAGTTTGCCCGGATGTCGATAAGTTTCTTATTAACAAAAAACTTGCAAAATACTGAGAACTTAGTTTGATATTTCAAATTTTTCGCGCCTTTTTAATGCATTTTGTTTTAAACGATTATCATTTATTTTTAAAACTTATTTGTAGTCGCGCTTCAGAATTGTACTGAAGATGTAGAATTATTAACGTTCATGTTACAAGATGAATAGCTTAATTAAATCAAATTTGTCAAAAAAATTTTAATTTAAATTATTGTAATATTGCAATTTTCATTAAATTGTTAATGTTTCGTTCAGTTTTCATTGTTTCTTTGGTCTAGAAATGAGGAGTACACGAAAATATCGTGTATTAAACGCCTCTAAGAAGGCACCCGCTCTCTTACATACATGGCGGCACACCCTTCTGGACGATCAATCGCGTTTATAGCTTCAAATAACAGTGGATGAAACAAATTTTCACACTGCAATTACTCATAATTTCTAGTATTTAACGTGAACACTCAAATGCCGTCAGCAGAATTACAAAATACCTATTTAATCAAAAGTTATTAACAATTGAAAATCGCAAAAATTGCATTTTTCGAGTTTTAACGGCGTTTATCTCGAAAACTATGCGTTTAACAAAAAAATTGCAAGAGACAATTTCTTCTTAAAATGGGTCAAAGAACAAGAAAATACAATCCGCCAAAAACTAAGTTCTCAGTATTTTGCAAGTTTTTTGTGAATAAAATACTTATCGACATCCGGGCAAACTTCTACCCAAAAAATTCGTGTTCTGCAGCTCAAAATACATAAAAAACACTTGGGTAACTCCATCTAAATGAAGGAGGCAATTGGCACCCCCTGGCTACAGGACTACAGACCTGTGTATTATTTATTTTTTGGAGAAAATTACAAATAATTTGCCTCGAACCGAAATGAATTTGTCGGTTTTTAAACTATTGTTCAAAATAACCGTTAAAAAGAGGTGCACGACAATAACTTACACCAAAGCTAATGTCATTTTTTCTGCCCCGCCAAGTTACGACGTCACATGGAGATTAAATAGAAATTTCTCGTAATTATCCGTGTGGTACTGACGGACAGTGCTGTTAACAATGCCAACATATCTTTACCATCTTTATAGCGTGGTTTTCGTGTCGTGTACGTTCTAAAACTGTGTATATTTCATGTTTATATTACTCGTACGTGTGTATTAAGATTGATATATATCAAATTTATGATTCCTGTGGTNTTCCTTCTTTATTCCACACTTTCTTAACTTTGCTCTCTTCTCCAGCAGCCATTTCATTGCAATATTTACTTGGCACATCTCCACCTGGTCCACTTCTTTTTTACTTCTCTCGAATTTCTCTTTAGTTGAATCCATGCACTCCGTCACTCTTTCTATAAACGTCGCACCGCTTGGCTTTGGTGCATTACCACAATTTCCTGAACATTGCAGTTTATTTTCATTCCTCATTTGATACTTAGGGATATGTGTCGTTTCCGAGTAACTGCAAACGCAATATGAATTCATTTTTGTCGAGATGTTATCAGCTATCATGAAACAACAGTACTGATAATATAATAAAGAATTTGAGGCAATTTATATGCCGTTTTTGTACCTGCCCCTTACTCAACAAGGGTTAAATTTTTCTAATTATTAATTAATAGGTACTTAAGACTTCATCACTTCTTATAATAAAACTTGTAATAAAATCATTGTCTTATTATTAAGAATATATTGTTATAGTTTTTTGTTTTATGTTTGTTTGTTGAATGTTTTTATTTTTGTTAAATTTGATTTATAGATTTGGATTTTCAATTTTTGTTCTGCCCAGGCGCCAATTAAGATCTAGTCTTAATAATATAAATATCTAGCTCAGTTTCTTACTCAGGGTGTGTTTCACTTTGTTACTTATTTTGATATTACTATGAAATGAAAAATATAGCTTTTAATACGAATTTACAAATATATTACACATATAAATTTTTTTTTTACAATTGACAAATTTTAATTACTTATATCTAATTTAATTTAGAGGTGAAATTTATATAGTCGACTTTTTATTTTGATTAGGGTTACGAATTCGTACGATTATTGATTGGTATTATTAAACATTTTAAATTATGAATTTGTTAACTTGAATTTTTAAATTGGCCAATATTTGTGTAGCTACAATCAACTCACTTTGACACGATGATGCAAAGTTGGTCCTATATCCGTCTTCTAGTTGGGGTTCTGGACCGTCGTGGACTCTGCTCGGCTTATATACACCTAGTTTCTTACGATGTGTTGGTTTTTCCACTGGTAGGTTATCGGAGCACTTTTTCGTAGCACTTCACAAACGCCTTGTTGAAAATTTATTTCTTACACTTTTTGTAACAATGATATCTAATTCTCATCACATAAACTTAAGTGAATATTTGTACAATTGAGAATTTTGAACTGGTGGAAATTTTCTTAACCTCTGACGGTTGTCAAACTTCTGTAACCTCACTTATGCCAGGTAACAACTTATTTAATTATTTACTTTTTGAACTTTCTTTTGTTTTTTCAGGAGAATGAATGACGTGAACTGTTCGATGAATTATGGAAGACTGGCTACCTAGAAGCCGTACACTAGTTTTTATAAATGAAAAACAAAACACTAGGTTGTCATGGAGATATAAATTTGGAATTTCATGAAATTTTTACTTCAAAATAGTGCCTTTATGCGTGTACTATACAACATGACACTGATGTATTTGACTTCTACACATTTTTCTGAAAATTTTGATATCTAATTCTTTATATTACGATGACATTTAGGGTTATTACAGATTTTAGCTATTTTATCAAAATTTATGCAAAATATGTTATTCAACTTAATTACATGCCACTAGTCTTATTTCTTAATACTTCTTTAACATTACTTTCACTATTTTATACAGTTTTATATTATACAAATCGTCTAATAATGAAATTATTTTAGGTACACCGTTCTTTGACATTCCGTACTGTTTTCTACACTATGTGAAATGAATATCAGTATGCAAATACAGTTTTGGATGCACAGAAAGTCTCATGAACACAATACAAGTCATTTTGCACATGAAAAATATCTTCTACACAATAAATTTTTACATACTACTACATAAGGTTTGACATTTCAAGAATCGCTATCAGAATCATATATAGAACTTTAATTGTGATTACACTCATAAATATCAATGAAAGGTATGCTAAACTTTGCTTATAGTTTTAATTGAATACAATATTTCTATTTATAAGTGTAACGTTAATTTGTTCTCCGAGAAGTCCAGCTGTCAAAATATTATTTATTTGAATTTCCCTAAACTGGTACTTCTGTCTGGTTATAATCTTTATAGAATTATATTGGGTACTACATTTTAATTTTCTAGTATATTTTCGAGCCTTTGTTAAGTGTTTTTAATTGAAAATTTTCTATCGTAACTTTATTTTGACATATAGATTTTCTCTAGATATATAGATCTCTATAGATTCTCTCATCTTTGCATTTTTGTGTATAAAACTCATACTATGTACTAAATTATATTTCTCCTTTCATAATTATCCCGTGTGACACATCCCTGTTGTTAGAATTTTATCTTTCAACATTCTAATTTTATAATTTTCTTGTACTTGAGTACTTGGTTCTCGTTATATCATAACAATATAATTTCATTCCAATAGCTATCCAATTGCATAAGATTCAGTTTCCTTTGGAAACATTAACCTACGCGCTAGAAACGTCTGACAATTTTGGGCCAATTAAATAAATTGCACTAGTGTAAATTATTAACAGAATCGCCGGGAACGTATAGTCGACACAAAAATCTTTAAGAGTTGAACAACTCCATCGTCAGTATCCATAGATCTATATATTTTTTATTTTTTGCAGAAAATTTGTCAACAAAGTGAATTTGGCTGTTTTTAAATTATTGTTCAAAAAATCCGTTAAACAAAAGCCGTACGACAATAACTTGCACCAAAGCTAATGTCATTTTTTGTGCCCCGCCAAGTTATGACGTCACATGGAGATTAAATAGAAATTTCATGTTTATATTACTCGTACGTGTGTATTACAATTGATATATATCAAATTTATGATTCCTGTGGTGATTATAACATGGTTGTCTATTAACAATGGCTTCATGAAATGCATTGTTCCGTTTCTGGTTGTATAACAGACTACCAAAGCAAATTCTTTAATCTTTAAAGACATTGTTTCCATTTTTCATGTAATGGAAGCATTTTTAAAAATCTGAATTGTACCTTGCATATTTAAATATATAGGTATTTAAAACCAGTGCTTGAATATGTTCAAGGCATTTTAAAACATCAGACTGTACCTATTGGTAATTAGCTCCCGAAATTGGTAAGTTACAATTTTGTCAAATAATATGTCGAAATCCAAGAAAGAAATATGAAAAAGCTGCACAAGCATTACCGAATAATGTTGATATTGAAACCAGTTTTTATTTATCAGATACGTAATCATTCACAACTTCATTAATGAACCACTTAAATCATTCTCCACGTGACGTCATACGTAAAGCGAACCAGTTTTAGTTCACAGAAATATCATACCTTCTAGTCTTTGCATCATGATTATGGCTGTCAGAACTGAGCCGCGGGTCATAGGCGTACGCATTATTTATTAAAAAGCAACAAATTAAATTGTCTACAATACACCACCATAAACGCAAACGGATAGGAATTAACTACGCAACATCCGCACGATAACAGAGACAACAGTATAATAATGTGACGGTAACGATTTCTTTTACGACTTTAGTTGTCTTTTGATAAATAAATGTGTGTAATTATGTGGAGCATAGTTAAAACAGCAAACAATTCATACTATACCGACTAAAAACAAAATTACCGGTAAGTAGCTATAAAATTATTAATATTTAAAAAATATTCAAGTGGAAAACAAAGCAGATTGTAGTTTTTTTAATAGAAAAGAGTTTTATGAAAACAAAGGAGAATAATGAGTTCTAAGAGTTCCTATTTAAGCTGCCCCCTTCGTTAAATAAATGTTTGATTTTTTATTTTTCTTAAATTAATAAAAAAGCAAGGAGTAGTAAATTATGTGTCAGCATCACAGCTTTATCAGTAGTAAATTTGTCCAACAAAGCGGCACTCAACATGGGTTACTTCAAGTGCATGTGGTTATAGGGAAAGTTAAATAATTAACAATACTTTCTTTTACTAAAAAAATATAAACAATAATGTAATCCAGTATATCCATACTTGTATAAAAACGTTTAATATAAATATTAATAAATATAATAAGTAATAAGTATTAAACAGTGCACAACACACGTATAAAAAAACTGGCGAAAACCAATAGACTCAATTTATGTTTGATTTAATCTTCATAATGATTGTATGTAACCTACTATTTAATAACGTGAATAATAAAATATTTCACTTCTACTGGAATAAATACAACCCCGAGTAGAAATTACCGTGAAGGACCAGCTTGGAAGTAGATTATTTAATTATGCAAATATTACATCAGTAGAT
>NW_019416210.1:399802-428022 GCF_000390285.2 Anoplophora glabripennis | reverse complement strand
GTGTACTATACAACATGACACTGATGTATTTGACTTCTACACATTTTTCTGAAAATTTTGATATCTCATTCTTTATATTACGATGACATTTGAGGTTATTACAGATTTTAGCTATTTTATCAAAATTTATGCAAAATATGTTATTCAACTTAATTACATGCCACTAGTCTTGTTTCTTAACACTTCTTTAACATTACTTTCACTATTTTATACAGTTTTATATTATACAAATCGTCTAATAATGAAATTATTTTAGGTACACCGTTCTTTGACATTCCGTACTGTTTTCTACACTATGTGAAATGAATATCAGTATGCAAATACAGTCTTGGATGCACAGAAAGTCTCATGAACACAATACAAGTCATTTTACATATGAAAAATATCATCTACACAATAAATTTTTACATACTACTACATCAAGGTTTGACATTTCGAAAATCGCTATCAGAATCATATATAGAACTTTAATTTTGATTCCACTCATAAATATCAATGAAAGGTATGCTAAACTTTGCTTATAGTCTTATTTGAATACAATATTTCTATTTATAAGTGTAACGTTAATTTGTTCTCCGAGAAGTCCAGCTGTCAAAATATTATTTATTTGAATTTCCCTAAACCGGTACTTCTGTCTGGTTAAAATCTTTATAGAATTATATTGGGTACTACATTTTAATTTTCTAGTATATTTTCGAGCCTTTGTTAAGTGTTTTTAATTGAAAATTTTCTATCGTAACTTTATTTTGACATATAGATTTTCTCTAGATATATAGATCTCTATAGATTCTCTCATCTTTGCATTTTTGTGTATAAAACTCATACTATGTACTAAATTATATTTCTCCTTTCATAATTATCCCGTGTGACACATCCCTGTTGTTAGAATTTTATCTTTCAACATTCTAATTTTATAATTTTCTTGTACTTGAGTACTTGGTTCTCGTTATATCATAACAATATAATTTCATTCCAATAGCTATCCAATTGCATAAGATTCAGTTTCCTTTGGAAACATTAACCTACGCGCTAGAAACGTCTGACAATTTTGGGCCAATTAAATAAATTGCACTAGTGTAAATTATTAACAGAATCGCCGGGAACGTATAGTCGACACAAAAATCTTTAAGAGTTGAACAACTCCATCGTCAGTATCCATAGATCTATATATTTTTTATTTTTTGCAGAAAATTTGTCAACAAAGTGAATTTGGCTGTTTTTAAATTATTGTTCAAAAAATCCGTTAAACAAAAGCCGTACGACAATAACTTGCACCAAAGCTAATGTCATTTTTTGTGCCCCGCCAAGTTATGACGTCACATGGAGATTAAATAGAAATTTCATGTTTATATTACTCGTACGTGTGTATTACAATTGATATATATCAAATTTATGATTCCTGTGGTGATTATAACATGGTTGTCTATTAACAATGGCTTCATGAAATGCATTGTTCCATTTTTGGTTGTATAACAGACTACCAAAGCAAATTCTTTAATCTTTAAAGACATTGTTTCCATTTTTCAAGTAGTGGAAGCATTTTAAAAAATCTGGATTGTACCTTACATATTTAAATATATAGGTATTTAAAACCAGTGCTTGAATATGTTCAAGGCATTTTAAAACATCAGACTGTACCTATTGGTAAGTTAAAATTTTGTCAAATGATATGTCGAAATCCAAGAAAAAAAATATGAAAAAGCTGCACAAGCATTACCGAATAATGTTGATATTGAAACCAGACACGTAATCATTCACAACTTCATTAATAAACCACTTAAACCATTCTCCATGTGACGTCATGCGTAAAGCAAACCAGTTTTAGTTCACAGAAATATCATACCTTCTAGTCTTTGTATCATGATTAAGGCTGTCAGAACTGAGCCGCGGGTCATAGGCGTACGCATTATTTATTAAAAAGCAACAAATTAAATTGTCTAGAGTTCATCACCATAAACACCAACGGATAGGAATTAACTACGCAACATTCGCACGATAACAAAGACAACAGTATAATAATGTGACGGAAACGATTTCTTTTACGATTTTAGATTATTCAATTGTGTAAATATTACATCAGTAGATGTCGACCGGTCGTTCTCTTCCGACTAAGATATTTTATCACCGCCGCGAATAAGTTTCGCTGAAACAAGGGTAGAAACATACCTGATGATGCGATCTATAACCGATCCCATCCAGATTGTGGAACCGATGGCAACGATGCGTAAAACAATTTACATATTTCACAATACAATGTCATAACTCTTATAATCATTGTTCACTTTATTTTATGTTGATGTTCCGTACGCCTTTGGTGCGCGGCCAATTGTGACAGCTCTAATCGTGATGCATATGCAATATGCATATCCAAAATAGGAAACAGTATGTTTTTGAAGCCCTATCTGCAGCGGTGCCACATGTTCAGGACAAAAAAGTATTTGTAAAAAGTTTACGCTATATGCTATAACTATAACAGTGTATAATTTATCTAACTACAATTTGTGCTGCACATTACCAACAAATCGTATTAAAAATGTGTTAAATCAATCTTAAAAAGTTCATGGTTTGTTTTTTACACATTTGGGAGTTTTGTCACCTACGTAAAGAATAAAAATTAATGAATTGAATCGTTGCGCCAAAAGAATAAGTCAAGAGTTGCTTTTTTATGAAAATAGTTTTGCTTAATAAACAAAAAACTAAAACCATGTCACAAATAAATAGTTTCAGACAATATTTCATGTTTTTCTTTTCTATGAAAACTTCTGTACATTATAGCTTTTACTAACAATACTGTTCCAATTTTTGTAAATGTTTTTGTAAATGTTTGCAAGCTTTCCAGAAATTGTCTTGAAATACTGAGAAAAATTTAAACCATCATAGATATGAATTTTATTTAAATAATGATTGCATTAATTGAAGTTACAAAAACAACACATGTAAGTACAAAAATAAAACAGTACAAACTTGAAGTAAAACATAAACAGTATTTAAGTGATAAAAACAAACGGCGCTCTAGATGTGATTACAAATTATGTCTTCACTCATTAACATTTGCAGCTATCAAGCAGGTACCAATATATTATACAGAGTGATTCAGAGATTATCCAAAAAAAATAGGATGTACAAATTTTTCAAGAAGTTATGCTGTAACAATTTGAGGTTTACATAATTAACGGTTAACGGTTCTTAAGAAATTGATCAAAAATTTTGTTTCACGCCCAATTCCTCACATTTTCTAGCATTTGCATTTGGTATGCGTAATATGCGATGCACTGTTGAACACCGTAAGTTCTATGAATAAAAATAGGAAGTATTTTTGACAAAAGTAGAGTTTCGAAAGCTTAAATGAATTTTAACTTTCAGTCTTTTAGCCTGAATAAATATAGATATAAGGCAGGGGAATCAGTTAATCCTATATTATATAGCCTGTTAGACTTGTGTGCGCCAGCACGTTGTACGGATTATTTGATATTTTGTCTCTGAGAGCATTCGTAATTTTGCGTGTTTATATAACTTTCTGTTCCTATGAGTACTTGGCAATATTTATAAAACTTTTCGCTGTTCTTAGGCTTGAACAGACACGATCTTTTGAGTGACTTTTACTCGACATAGCCCTTTGTTAAGCTTATTTATAGATTAGGTAAGTATTGATAAAAAGCATATAATATCATCCATTAATTCAAGATCTCTTTATCCACAATACCCACAATAGGAACACCTTAACTTTAACAACCAAAGAGATACTCTAAAATGTTTGTTTACCAAGCAGCTACATTGATATCAAATATTAAATACATATTATATTTAAGGAGTTAATAATTTAGATATTTTTGCAAACTACAGTTTTTGTTTATACTTTAAAAAATCGTTCTTTCAAATGTGTTAGCATATATAAGAACCTGTAAAACGTCCAAACTGTTTATAATCCTTCTACAACCCTTACTCATTAACAACGAGAAATTCAAAGACTAATTTCTTAGTAAATTTTTATTAATGCATAATAGATATTGAAATAATCACTTAATCCCGATTACTTAGAATAACACCTAAGAATTTACCTGAAAAACCTAAGCAATGCTGGAAAGGTCTATCCTAGACATTAATTTAATTTTAATCTGATTATCTGAATAAGGAGGTCTAAGGTAACAATTTATTAAACATTTAGTATAAATTCTGGAAAGTAATTAGAAGGAGAGTAATTATTACGTAGCAATGGGCACAGGTAGGTAATTCTTATCCGGAATTTATAAACTGGTCAAATAATAATTGTCTAACAAAAAATAAATTGAAAATGTCTCTTATACGAATAAGTATTATAATTTCGGGATTATCTATTCAATATTTACAAGAAACACTTTTTCTTATAAAATAGCAATTTACTATAATGCTAAATATGTAGCTGAAAAAATTAAAAATTAATTATTTACAAAATATTGACTAGAAGCTTAAGGAAAAATACAGAACAATTTTTTTTTCATAAAGCAAGTAAATTCTAATCAATTTTTTTACAAATATACAATTAAATTTCTTGGCTTTTGTTTTAATCCGATGGAGACACATCTATTTAATTATTTCCTATTTTTAAACTGCTCAAAATTTAAATATATTTATATTTGTTTCTAGAATAAAGATCAGTTATTTTGAAATAAAAACCAGTTTTTCATATTACTCATAATGCTTTATAGATATACAGTTTGTCCAAGATAAAGATGGAATAGCATTAGTATCTAGGAAACGGCAAGACGAGCGGCAAGATATACGAGGTGGCTCAAATTAGAAAAAGTTGTGCGTTTTTATACCTAACAATATGCAGTTTAGGAAGTTTTAAAATTCCGGGTAGTTCCGGAGATATCCGGAAAAATCCGAAATTTTGGAAATTCGTTTTATTTTTTTTTCTGGCTTTATTTGAAAACGAAATAAATTGCATATTTACAATACCACTTTTTTCGCTCTATCCAATGGCGTCAACATTTTTGCAATCCGACGTTTCGTCTTCCATCGAGGGGCCATCATCAGATTAATTTTTTTAAATCCGTCGCTGCTATTTTTATGACAAAATCTAAAGTCATTTTTAATTCTGAATTAGTTGATATTACTATTATAACTGCTTAAAAAGGTTTTTAGCTTATTTTAACTATCATTTAAAATTTTTCCTGAATATGCAGAGCATGCAGAGGAATATTTTCAAAATATCTATTGGAGGAAGTCATAACCGTATAAAAGTCAATACGGCACAAAATATCCAACAATCTTGTTTAATCAATAATTTAAAAAAGTTGGAGCTAATAAAAAAATAATACGAATTTATGATATGTTTTATTATTTCTAATTAGTATTCCTAATAGTAGTAAAAAAAATTATTTTATATTTTGTGCTGCTGTGACTTTTATACTGTTATGACTTCCTCCAATAGATATTTTGAAAGCTTTCAGAGCCGTACGCAGGAAAAACAAGCTAAAAACCTTTTTAAGCGATTACAATAGTAATATCATCTAATTCAGAATTAAAAATTACTTTAGATTTTGTTATAAAAATAGCAGCGACATATTTAAAAAAATAACCTGATGATGGCTTCTCGAAAACGAAACGTCGGATTGCAATAATGTTGACGCCATTGGATAGAGCGAAAAAAGTGGCAACGTAAATATACACTTTATTTTAAAATTCGTTTTCAAATAAAGCCAGAAAAAAATTAAATAATTTTGCAAAATTTCTGGTTTTTCCGGAACTACCCGGAATTTTAAAACTTTCTAAACGGCATATTATTAGGTATAAAAAAACACAACTTTTTTCTGATTTGCGCCATCTTGGACACACTCTATAGATATCCAAACAGTCATTCGTCGGTTGTGTAACCCTGCTATACTTATGGCAACAAGTAATTTATTATAGTATCTACTATGATTTTTTCGGGTTGATATGCCGTGGGCCTACGGACCTGTCCACTGCCAATTACAGATATACTTACCAATTCCTTAACCTTAGTTAGGAATTTAACTACCCTTGTTGTTCTCGTGCTAGACTCTGTGGGGGCAGACGTACTATCAGAAATCCCTGATGTTCATGTTCGGTAGTGACCTCTGCAACTGGTCGCATCGAATGCTTCCAATACTTGGATGTACATACATGTTTTTTAGATTATATCTCACCATAACGTTTATGTCGACTTATCTATGTAAGAACATCCTTCATTTAAGAAAACTCCTTCATAAAAAAGTTTTTGTTACAAGAAGTAAATACATACCATACCTCAATATTTTAAATTCTCAAAATGTATTTGATCATAACCCTAATTGTATCCGAAATCCTTTTGTACTAGATATTTATTGTGAAAGCCGTTATTAGAGTAATTTTCTTAATTAACAATCTATTAAGTAAATTCGTTGGTTCACGTAACCTTAAATTAATAATAGCTAATTACAGGCTTTAAACTTCAAAAATCCTTTTGCATCATTACCCTTAGACAGCCGTTACATTGGATAAGATTTCCTGAGAAAATGTATCTTTAAAATATCCTTTAAGATGAAGTTATTACATCGGATGAAAATTCGTGGTATAAATTGCTTAGTTCTCTCTTTTGCAATAAAGTGGAATATTTCCAACAACTGAAGCTTATTATTTGGAAACACCGTGATAAAATTTCATTTACTGCGTAATATCAGGTCTGCATAGCACAGGTAAACGATTGTATTAAATTTCAAACTTTGGAATAGAGTTATTTTTTTCGCAACAGTTAGTTACTTATTTTATTTTGCAGAAAGGTTACGTTCTATTTATTCTCTAAAAATATAATATACAATAACTGCAACATACTAATAAATTGATAAAAATGTTTTGATGATTTGTTTGTAGTAATATAGTTTGTATTGTTGTGGCAAATATGAAAATCTCTTCTGGAAAAAACTATAGATACGTAAAGATTTGGAAGATGAAACTCGTTAATAGCCTTCTAAAATTACTTACAAATCAGAATTAGAAGTTAATTATTTCAGAAGTGCAAACAATTTATTATTATGTTACCTTCCTCTAATTTTTAATAATGACATTTGTTTAAGTTTTGTGTTTATTTTCGTACTTAATGTTTAAAGTTTTTCTTAATTTAAAATTTGTAATTTTTCAAGTTTATTTGAAATATTTATCTTGATATAAGGCTATTTTATACAAACTGAAGAGATATAATATCTAAACAGATACTTATAATACTTATAAAATAATAAACGACATACCTCTTCTTATAGATCAGATAGCCGTGCTTATAAAATAAAATTATTGAAATTCAATTTGTTGTTACTTAGATTCTGGTGATTACTGACAAACATTTTTCTTAGGTATATCTTTAGCCAGAGTTTCGAATTCATTAGGTAGGTATATTGAAAGTACCTTCCAGTTTTATAAAAATTTCATTAGCTATAAATGAAAGAAAACTAACGCTAATGTTAAGGAGATATATTTAGAACTTGAAACAATAACAGTATTGTTTAGTGAGAGGGAAAAAGTTATTAAAGCACAAATTATAGGTATAAAAACAAATAAAAAACATTGATATAATGGAGATACATTAACTACCGTGGATGTGGCTGAAAATTATTGCATAATGTAATAAAATTCAGTGTTTTATACTTACAATAAAAAAGAATAATTTATTTTATAAAATGTTTCTGATAAAAAAACTACGACCATCTTAACTTTCTTCCTATGACCAACCTTCTGGACATACAAGGGATATTCTGAGTAAAAATGGAAAAGAGTCTTTTATCATTTTTTTCCGTTGCAAAAATTTTTAAAAATTGGAAAAACTTGATGAAAGACGAAATAAAAATGCTTATTAAAATATTTTTCCAGATATACAGACCAATTCAAAATTCAGTACAAAGAATTTAAAGGTGAATTTCTGAGGTCAAAATAAGATTAACTCTTTACGGTGAAAAATTTTAAAATTCATTTTCACCATCTAATCAGTAATGTAATGATCTTGAATGTTAGTTCTTTACATTTTTTTGATACAACTAACCGTTTTCAGTGCTGACTATGACTAAACGAAATAATTATCAAAATACACAGAGAAAAAACATAGTAGGTTTTCACTACCTAATTTGACAATTATTCTTAGAGGTTTTCTGTCAAACTTATTTAAATCTAAGACTCTTAGGAACGATACAGGCAGAAAACAGATTATTAAAAAAAACAAAATAAAAAGATACCCAGATTTATTGAACCTTAAAAATAATTTGATCGAAAACATGGTATGCATTTCACTTTTCATCAGTCAATATATCGGAAACGGTTCTGAGAGATTTCGACCAAGTATACCTTTTTGTTTAAAATTGATAGGGGAATAAACGAACTAATACGAAACGTTAATGTACAGGGTAGCAAAAAAAGTTAATTTAATTCAAGCGCCCTCTACAAGCAGAGTCATAAGCAATGACATATTTAAAGTTTCTGGCACCCTAAAAAACCCCAGTACTCCAAGTTTTATGCCAACATTTAAATCTATTATTCCTAAAAAATTGAAAAAAAAACACCCTGTATATCTAAAATTAAGCATTTTTGGATCCACCTTTACAGGAAAAAAGGCTTATTTTTAATCCCAAAAATACGCCCCTAAATTCTTTGTACTGAATTTTGAATCAGCCTGTATTTTGCTGGAATAAACTTTAAACAGTACTAAATTAACATATTTTAAGGAAATTTATATACAGTGTGTCCCGATTTTCACCTCCGGAAATGTGAGAAGGCTCTGGACTTTCCGCAAGCAATTTTTTTTACAAATAGTACCTTGAAGGGAAGTTATATTCTACTAATCATTTTATTGTATATGTGACAAAATCGTGACTTACTACGATTTTTTAAAAGGGTCGTTTTTCCAGGAAGTAGTATTAAGCATTTTTTTGCCAAAAAGATAATATCATCAGGGTATTCAACACCCATGAAAATACCCGTATACCAAAGAACGAAAAATGTATATTGAGTGTTTTTTATGTGGTGCCAAACTTTGAAAAATCGGACAACTAAAAATTATAATAAGCAGGTCAAAGATTGCCATGAAAGTGAAAAGAAATACCAATCGGACTAAGAAAAAATACAGGCACTATAAATTTAAATCTTTTAATTATGTTAATTAATTATTATTTATTAATTATAAAAATAATAACTTACAAAAAATATAATAAAAATATAGATACTAAGTTGTTAAACAAAAAAATTGCAAAACGTTAATCTAAATTAAATATTAGTTTTCTCCACCAAACCTCCTTCTAGTCGAACATATTTTTCCAATCCTCTTCTTAAATTTGAAAATAATTTACATAGCTGTTGTGGAGTAATCTCTGCACAAGCTTGTCTTATGCAATTCATTAGGCCATCCAAATTCCTTGGGCTGTTTTTATAAAATTTTTGTTTTATGAAACCGCAAAAGTCCATAGTTCGAGAAAACTAAAATTTAATTTAGATTGTCTTGCAATTTTTTGTTTAACAACTTAATATTTATAATTTATTACCTACGTTTTTTGTACGTTAATTATTATTATTTTTATTGTGGCCGCAATTAAAAGTGTTAAATTTATAGTGTTTGTATTTTTTCTTTGTCCGATTGGTACTTTTTTTCACTTTCATGGCAATCTTTGATCTGCTTGTTATAATTTTTAGTTCTCATTTTTCGAAGTTTGGCACCACATAAAAAACTCTCAATAGACATTTTTGTCGTTCAAATTTGCTATATGGGTATTTTGATGGGTGTTGAATAGCCTGGTAATATTATCTTTTTGGTAAAAAAATGCCTATTACCACGTTGTGGAAAAGTGACCCTTTAAAAAAATCGTGGTAGGCCAGGCTTTTGTGACATCAATAAAATGATTAGTAGAATATAACCTCCCTTCAGGGTACTTTTTGTAAAAAAATTGGCTTGCGGAAAGTCCACAGCCTTCTCACATATTCAGAGGTGTTAACCTGAAGAACGGGACACACTGTATACGGGATTGGTACAAATTTCAAATTATTATAGTTCAAGTACAAAAGATAAACGAAAAAGAACAAAGTGTTAGTTCCCTATAACTAAGCGAACAATATTTAACATATTTTTATTAAAATAAAATTTCAACGCAGAAGCAAATTAAAAGAAAAACAATATTTTACAAATTCACTTGAAGGAAGATATTCAGAATCCATGTCTGATGCTTTTAATATCATGTTCTTAGTCATTCTGAATATTTCCACAATTTTTATCAGCTTCTTCTGAAAGCAGAAAAGGTTTTTTGATTTCTTTTTTACTAAAATGATAGCTAAAGGTTACTTTTTTAAATATGTAAGAAATAATATATTGTTTATATGGCAAACTTAGTGGCGAAAATTATTTGTGTCCCAAATTTTAAGAAAAGTAATTTTAAACATGTTTTTGTTATTAGAATTTTAATTTGTTCTGTCCGTTAAAGAGAGAAAAAAAAAACAGAAATTCGAAAAAGTTTCCTAAAATTCTCCCAAATGAAATCAAGCAAGATTTTTCGTTATATATAGATATCTAACCTTGATTTTTAATATCGAAGAACATAATTTGGCTTCATTTGAGAGGATATTTTTACAAAAAATAATTAAATTTATTTGGGCTAACAATATATTTAAAAATATTTACATATTAGCACCCATTATAAATGTGTAAAAAAATTTAACCTATTTTATAGCAAATTTTTGCTGCAAGAAAAGTTGAGCTAATCGTAGTGAACAAACGTCGCATTCCGTGGAAAGTGACAAATGGCAAGCTCATTAATTTCCCTCGACGTTTTCAGGACTGTATATTTGCTGTTCGTCTTCTTAGCTGCCAGTCGTAACGCCTTTTTCTCACAATTCTATTAAGTATTTTGTTCCAACCGCCCACTCAACTTTGCGACTCATTCACATTGTACTTAGTTAGACTTACACAAAAATAACATTTAGGTTGTATTAGCCAAGAATTAAAACAAAACACGGAAAATTTTGATAGTTGAGAAAATAATTAAGAAACTTCTTTGTAACTTAAATATTTTTAACATAAACCGTAATATTTTTTCTCACAGCCCATTTCCTTAACTCTGAAAAATTTTTCTGATGGTCCCTTTTATTCAACACATTTTGAGAATCGTTTTTATTTTCATGGCAGTACCATTCCTTTACGATGATGATGTAATGGAAGGAAAAACTAATGTAAATTTCAAGTCGTAAGTAAATATTTATTATAAAAACGTATAAAATATACGTGTGAGGCCAGAATGTTAAATGAGGTTGGGTTTTCATATAATGAAAAGCTAAATAAAACAAAGATAAATACGAAATAATTTAATGTGTATTCACGCTAATAAAGCTTTCATAGTACATTATCATCCTGAATTCAGGGTATTCATGAAAGGCGGACAATCTCTCGGCTTTGGGCAAGTCTTGTAAAAATTATGTCACAACTGTTTTTCTCCTGATTCGCCCTATAACCTATTAGCTATTAAGGTTTAGTAATAACTTTTTGCTTCTCATTACATTTGAATCATTTTTATATAAAAGCTATGTTACTGAATCTACAGGGTGTAGATAAATAAGTGCGAAAAGAGGGGTAAAAATAAGATAAATTTCATTTATCTTATTATTCATTCCCTTATGAAGATACAACCGCTTAAAGAACGTGCAAAAGAAAGCAGTTTTTCATTTTTTTCTGAAATATACCAAAAAAAATAACAGAAATTAAATTAAGTTTTCTACTATCGAGAAGGCACTCAGTAAACAACTTGTTAATTTTTCCATACGGTTATAAGGGCTAGAAAAAGCCACCCCTAAGACTTGTTTCATATGTAACTTTTTTCGTATTACTGTCCATTTAAAAATTTATCTCAGATAGCCTTATTCATTCTAAACAAAAAAGGTGTCTTGTAATTTTTTTGTAAAGTTAACGATTTGTGAGCAAAAAAATTATTCAAATCATTTACATCATGATTGGCATAGGGTAGAAATTTTATTGAATTTATCCAGTAGGCGACTGTCACGGTGACATTTTGCAATGACAGCTTAATTATTATAATTAATCCAATAATGTTATTAAATATGTAAAAAAAACAAACTATTATACATTATTAAAAACCAATAGAAATTATATTAAATGTTGAATGTTTGTTTCTTCACATATTTAATAAAATTATTGCATTAATTATAACAATTAACAAGTATTAAGTTGAAATTATAAAATTATTTTTTGAGTATGTCAATTGATTTTAAATAATTTTTTGCTCAGAAATCGTTAATTTTACTTAGAATGAATCTGAAGACTATCTGAAATGAATTTTTAAATGGTAATAAAAAAAAGTTACTTATGAGTCTTAGGGATGTCTTTTTCTACCCCTTACAACTATAGGGCAAAATCAACAAATTGTTTACTGAGTGCCTTCTCGATAGCAGAAAACGTCTACTTTTCTGATATTTCAGAAACAAATAAAAAACTACTTTTTTTGCACCCTCTTTAGGCGGTTGTATTTTCATAGGAGATGTTCAAATGGGACTTTTTTATATGAAAGAGCCACCTTATTTTTCCACAAGGAATCACTTCACATTTTTTCGCACTTTTTTACTTACACCATATATAGGTATCTACTAATGCAATAAAGCAGATTCATAAATGTTTTTTTGAGTCCGAAACTGACGACATGCGACAGTGCTTTATGTTTGGGTCTCCAAAGTAGCTATCGATAAAATAAAAAAAAATAACAAAGCTTTTATCCGAAAATTATACAAACCTAACAAAAAAATAATAAGTTACGACGAAAAATCTATTTTTAGCGCTTAACTTGATAATCCTTTACACTGGGCTCAAAGAAAAAAATGTATATATCTATGTATATACAAATTTTTTATCCAAGATCTCCTCAAATTCAAAAAATTGCCTTCTATATCCTAAATATCTTATGTATGGGTGTCCCAAATTGCGCATGAAAACAAAAAGCGATATAAACATAGGCCTAGAATGTTTCGTTTTCAATATACTGAGTGTTGAAATAAAATAATCACATTTATTTAAAATATAGGTATACGTTCCGGGCAAACAAATTACGAGCAAAAATCGGTTGAATTATTGAAATTTGACAATCAGTTGTAAAATAAATAGTAACGGAGCTACACGCATCTGAATTCGAATTTTTCTAAATATCTAGTCAGCCATGACGTTTTTTCAAAAAATAAAAGTAACATTTAATAAGAATCATATAACTGCATATCTTTACTCATAGAAGGTTTTCTGAAGATATTTCGAAAAGTAGTTGAGATATCAGGACTGAATTTTGAGGAAAAATCGAATAGTGGAAATTGGATCTCGATATTTTGATGTTTTTTTTCTGATACTGAACAACTTTTTTGGCTGTAAGAATAATTCGATTTTTGCAGAGAATGCAGAGAAGTTTTTCATACAGTTTTTGCGTACATTTTTGCATATCTTTCAAATTATAAACTAAAATTTGTTTTATAGAAGACTTCTTATTCACACATTTTTATGGTATAAATTTCAAAATGATGTTTTTGTAATTTAATTATTTTATGGAAGTTTAGTGGGTGTATTTTTTCATCAATATGTCAGATATTTTCGAGACATTTTCTTTCATAAACATCATATTAACATATTTTGTAAGTAAATTTTACGTAGATTTCTAATATCTAAAAATATAATTCAATTTAAAAAAGTTCGTGATGTAACTGAAACGTCTAAAATTATAGAAAAACATTGCGCAAGCCACTGGGTTCCTCAGAACCATCTTACATATATAAATAAATTTCCGAAATGGTTATTCCACGTCATCATTCAAAATGATCACCAAAAAAAACAAAGAGATTTCCTCAAATTTGTATATACCCCTACCCATTTGTTCTAATACTGTGTGGATTTTTGAAAATGTTTTATTGATCAGCCCTTAACTACTTTTTGTCTATCTTCATCGGAAGAAAAAATTCACAAAATTGTTTTGGTTTATCTGGAAATGCTCTTATCTAGAACGATTGGACAAGCATTTCGCTAATTGAAAACGTTGACTTAACTGTCTTTTTATAAACAAAAAAAATAAAGTCTCGTGATAATTACAAGTGTTCCTGTTCTCTACGAGAATTTTGTTTCCTTCATTCATATAAAGTCTAGGCGGCCATCTATCTCAAGCTCCTTCCTAATTATCCCCTCTACATCAATTTCAAAAGGTAGTCGAATCGGATCTAGATCCAGGTCATCCAGGTTCGTAGAATTCTGCGACTGTACGGATCCTGTACTTGATGCAGGTAAAGCTACATTGTTCGTCAACAGACTGGTTGTCGAGTTATTCGTATGAGAAATTGATGTAGATGGATAATAGAGAGTCATCCCATACTGGAAAGTGGCCACCATGTGGTTGTAGTTTTGGTCTGCTAGCACATTGGGAACAGAATGTCTGTTACCCCCGAAAGAACTTGTGGATGGACCCGGTTGGACGAAAGTTTGAACTGCAACTTTTTGAGGAGTCTCATTTCGTTGAAACCAAGGACAGTTCATAACATTTTCCTCTTTAATTTTTCTCAAAGTTTCCACTTTCTTTCTTACGTTCTGCTTTTTTCTCTCCATTTTCTGGCTGTCCATTGTGGAACATCTTCTTCTCCCTAAAAATATCCGCCAAATAAATTTAAGTAGGTATCACCCTTCATTTTGTTTAAAACATATTATATAGTCTTAACAAACAAGTCTTAACGATTTTTGAATATTAGTAAATAAAACTAACACTTATCTTTTATTTGATATGGGTCGATAGATTTTGTTTCTCTACAAATTGGAGCAAAATTTCCCAATTCGCTATGTATTAATGTCTTGAGGAGACTTTGTTAGTACGTACTTCTGTCATTTTTTTTTATGTTAACAAGCTTTACGAAATTAGAAACAAACACTTATTTATTGTCATTTTTCCTATACTTTTGGAATATACAAGGTGTATTTAAATGAAGGTGCACAAATGATACCAGAGATTCCTTAGATGAAAATAAGTTGATTTAACCTAACATACCTATATCTCAAGTCGCACAATAAAAAAAATCCAAGATGTCAGTCAAAAATAAAAAATGTTTTTTCCATAAGAATTTCTGGAAGTTTTAGTCAGTTAAGTGTCAAATTTTCTAGCGATAATTTTTTTTCAGAGTGGGAAAAGTAATGTAATAATCATTTTTGGCTGTCGCGGACAGGATGCCTTCTGCAAGCAATGCTATGCAATAAACATACAGGGTGAGAAAAATATGTTCTGATTTACCTAAATAATATGGCGAAACTAGCGCCCTCTACGAGTAACATCAAAATAAGCTTCAAATTCTTATTTCTCATACCAAATAACCCAACACTACCAATTTTCAGAGTCACGCCATCAAAACTTTCTGAATTATTGAGAAATTTCAAAATAAAATTTAAACTTTGAACACCCTGTATTTCTTAAACCAGCGACATTCGTATAATGCATGATGAGCTCAAACATAATATTTTGGTGTCTAGTATCTCCAGTTTACTGTTGACCCATTCTTTCTGACTCACCCTGTATATTAACTTTTTTGCCAACCCTAAAAAATATATCCCTAACGGTTGCCATTTTCAATTAGTATACCTTTTTTGTAAAAAAAAGTCCAATATTTCATATTTTGTTACTAAAAGCTGTATGCGAGTGCTCACAAAATAGTTGATGCACAACATTACCTGCAGAGGGCGCCCTGACTTACCCATTTTTATTTTTAAATTTTACACCCTGTATCTTTTTTATTATGCGACTTGGGACTAGGGTCACCAGATCTATTTCATGACAGACCCGGAGAAATTAATGCCTAAAAAAAAGGTCTCAGAAAATCAGGGAGTCAAATTGTTTTCGAAGAAATCGAACTCTTAAAAAAGGACGTACTCAGGAAATATCTACTTCGTGACACACCTGGAGCGGAAAATAATTGAAGTCTAAAAAAAAACAACGGAATATAGAGAAGAACTCAAGATTTTTCCAGGAAACCCGGAGAAATAATATGTTAACCCGGAGCCTGAAGATGTTCCATCAAAACACGAAGACTCCGGATCCAACCCGGAGATCTGGTAACACTACTTGGGACATAGGTATGATAGGTTAAATCAACTTATTTTTTCATAAAAAATCTCTAGTATCACTTGTGCACCTTCATTTAACTATACACTGTTTTGCAATTTTTTTAAATATAAGCTTATTAATATTACTCCCTATTTTCTTTTGAGTCTAATAATGTATAATATACAGGCTGCTAGAAATTCGCTTCTCTTTATAGGGATCTCGGAAACGGTAAGAGATACGAAGTAGCTTAAATGGGGGCAAAGTTGTATAATCAGGATCCAACATTATGCCTTTAAAAAATAAATGCTAACATGATTAGTTTTCGAAATATTTGAAAAGAAAACGAAATTTTGGAAATCCGTTTTTGTTTCATTCTACCGTTGGCAACTTTCTCCCCTCTATCGAATGGCATAATCAATTATTATATGTAACGTTTCGTCTCTCCAGGACCATCATCAACTTCATTTTTTTTAATACGATCCTGAAAATGTTATTCCATTTTTTGCAAGCTTTCATGACCCGCAATACTGTACTGCCTCAGCCCGAACCAGATTCAGACGTTTTGTCTCGAAACAAATTTTTTATTTAGATTTGTATGTTTATTTAATTATTGTACACTCTAAGTGTCGCTAGACCCTGTGAAATCCACCTAGTTATTTAAACTATTATCATCACACGTTACAATAAAAGATTATTAGAGTTTTAATCCCGTGCTCATAGTTATTTCTAGGGTTCTCGAGTGCTCAAAATTCATACAAATTTCGATCTAGTTTTTTTCCTGATATTCATATAAATACATCTGACATGCTCTTTCACAGTTGCGGTTACAGTTATAATAAATTCCGATCATATTAAGCTTATCTTCATTTTCAACATTTGCCAAAACGGAAACGTTTTTGAACATTTACTGTAACTTTAAAAAATATAATATTCATTTCGAGTTTTGGTAGTTCATACGCGTTTTTAAGAATAAATTTGTCATAGAGTGTATGATAATTCGAGAAACAGAAATCTAAACAGAAAATTATATAAATTGGGAACGAATACATTGAGGATGAATTTTTTGAGACAAAACGTCTGAATCGGGTTCGGGCTGAGGCAGTATAGTATTGGGGGTCATAAAGGCTTGCAAAAAATGTAATAAAATTTCCAGGGTCTTATTTAAAAAAATGAAGTTGATGATGGTCCTGGAGAGACGAAACGTTACATATAAAATTTGATTATGCCATTCGATAGAGGGCAAAAAGTTGCCATGAGTGTTCTTTTTTCAATATCACCTCCCCAAACAAAGCTGAAATGAAACAAAAACGGATTTAAAAAATTTCGTTTTTTTTCAAATATTTCGAAAATTAATCATGTTAGTCTTGATTTTTTAGAGACATAATGTTGGTCCCCTGATTATGCAACTTTCCCCCATTTAAGATACCTACTTCGTATCTTTTACCGTTTCCGAGATCTCTGTATTGAGAAGCAAATTTGTACTGCAACACTTATGGTCAGTGTTATTTTTCTTTCAAGTTGTTTGATTTTATTTTTTTTACAATTTTGTTCTCTAAATCTTCCCTAAATTTTGTTAAGTATGAATTATCAATATCTTCGAATATTCTTTTTGTAGTTTTAATACAGATTTTTTTTACAGTAGCAAAAAATAAAAAAATCTTTTGTATTTGTATTAGAATATAGGTATAGATAGGTAAACGTTGAAGAAATATATCAAGTAGTAATTGCAATACCTTTTGTAATTTTAAAAGTACCAATATCTCTAAAACAAAGTGACACTGACAATGAGATTTCCAGTCAAAAACGTCACTGAACTATAACATATTTATGTCATTGTACTTAGAATAAAATAACCAAATCAAAGGAGTGCATATATGTAGTGCCTTCATAAATGATTACCAGCCACGTGACTAGTAATTTTATTTCCTTCACGTTGACAACTGAATTTCGGTAAAATTAAAACGATAAGATCAAATTTCATTAAAACACAACATTCTGTTTCGCCGGCTTTGATTGGGGTAATTTTTCACGAGATTCTATTCAACCAGTGAGTGATCCCATTTTCTCGAACGTAGACGTAACAGTTTGTCACGGTTCAGTGTAAACGAACCATTAATAGTGACACCAGGATTTAGGAAATTTTCGCTACCAGTACCAGCCCTGTAATGTTGGTTTACCTAAGCTCGACGGTCACGTGGCTTGTAAACAGTTCTGTATTAACATGTTCGTATTAAAAAAACTGAGAATGATTGCTGAAAGATGAATAATAAGGTAATTCCTTATTCATATTGAGGCGGAAAAACGGCCTTAAGAAAATGTTTCTATTTTCATATAGGTTTCCACATAAACCGAGAAAACTGCATCGGAATTTGCAACTTGGGCACTTTTCGGAATACCTGCCTCAGCACTATTAAAGATATATTCGATTTCTCTTAGAGAAATTAATACATAATATTAATTTACGCAATTTTCCTCCCATTTAATCTCGTCTACCTCTGACAGTTTTCGAGATATCAATCTTATCATATTATTCTTACCGAATTTTTAAACATCCTGTATAGCAGCAAAAGCTACCGACCTATATATAAAATTCAACCTCAATGGTATTATAAATATGTACAGCGTGATAGATTTCCAGTAGTTTTATAGGGTATAGCCAAAACGGTGATAGATACAAGAAGTCTGATATCGATGTGCCGTCCTCTTCTTTTGAGTTTACTTCGCTGGTACCAATAGATGTTGATTAACTTAATTAGATTTAGATATACAAGGTTTTTTTTTTAAATCGACCGTTTGCATTAATCTCTCTGTCTTCGTTGTCATTAAATTTAGAAGAAAAAAGTTTGAACATTCTATTATTTATGATGAAACCATTTGGCGTACTCATATTTTTTACAAATCACACAGTTTTTCTGATATTACATAAACATAGTTTGTTTAAATAGAACACCTTGTATTTGGCCATCCCGATGAATAGCATTTTTTACCTTTTCAGCCATATATAATAATAGATACATTTTATTTGCCTAAGTAAAGAAAAATGCAAAAAATGTATAGGTATTTTTTCAGTTGGCCATGTGATTTATATAGTATTCGTTTTTTATTGTTTAATATTGACAGTTAATTTATTTTTGATTGACTGAAAGCTTGTTAAACGACTATTACTTGGTTTTATAAATTTTGAAGGGTGTCCAATTTTAAATAACCTATGTTTATGTAATATCGGAAAAACTGTGCAATTTGTAAAAAATCTGAGTACACCAATGGCTTCCTCATAAAAATAGAACCAATAATGTTAAACCTTTTTTCTTCTAAATTTAGTGACAATGAACATAGAGAGGTTAATGGACGATTTTTAAAAAAAAAAAAAATGTATATCTAAAACTAATCAAGTTAGCCAAGATCTTTTGGCACCAGCGAAGTAAACTCAAAAGAAAAGGATGGGACATCGATATCACATTTCTTGTATCTATCACCGTTTTGGCTGTACCCTATCTATAAAACTATCGAAAACCAACCACCCTGTACAATGTGTTAAAGAATGTACCTAGAATAATACTGAACAATCGCCATTTTGTCATAACAAATAAATTCTATTTAATTAAACAGCTAGTAGAGAAAACCTTGAAAAGATCTTTAATTTGACACCTCAATTTTTATATCTTAAAAAGTTTGGGAGATACTGGTTTAGGTTATAAAACCGTTGAGTTTCGACTACATGGAAGATAACACTGACAAAATAAATAAATAAAAGTAATAATTAAAAAATAAATCATATCTACCTAGCTTTTCCTTAACCTGGTGATTTATCATCCACCAGGACGACTTCCCCGCAACCTCGTTCTGGACCTTCACGAATTTACTGTGCAGGGACAAATTGTGCCTTATGGAATTCTTCCACCCCGCCGAACTAGCCTTGTCGCTTTTCTGCCGAAAATGCGGCACGTTTTCGATTAGCCAATCGTATATTTGAGTCAGCGTCAACTTCTGATGGGGACTGGAGGTGATGGCACGTGTGATGAGATCCGCGTAGCTTTGATTTCCCCACACATTCACCCGACTTGAAGGTTTTGCCTCTGGCGACGGTGATGCTTCTTCCTTAATTCCAGGCCAAGTGTTGCACCTGAGACGGCCATGTCCTTCGGTGTTGTGATTTCTAAACGGCATGGTATACATTTGAAAAAACTTTTTCACGCACTTAGCACCATCAACTGCTTTGAGCGAGATGTAAGGAAGAAATATCTTGTTTAAGCATTGCGGTATCATTTAAATATCGTAGGTAGACCCTTTCGAGGAATAAGGTGTTAGATAATAATCTATAAATAATGAGGTCATAAAGATTTAGTATTGATGGTCTTTACTAGGTGCCAAATTGTAACCGGGGTAAACCCATTCGGCTTTGAGAACGGAATTATCACACCCAAAAGTACGTGAATTTGTTAGAAATAGAAATTTACGTTTAGTTGCTATTTTATTTCATACAATTGTAGTATCTACACAATGAAAAATCTTACATTAATTACACAGACCCACAAAAAAAAAAGTTGAAAATACCAGAGTCTAGACCCACCTATTCTTATGTATTTTGACGCGCTGAAACCGAATCCGTAGTCAAAATTGCTCCATCACCCTCCAGTTTTTTTTTAATCGCGAAAAACTTCCCCAAAAACACGGAAAATCTTCAAATTCTCACTTGAGCACGGGTCCGAAGGTTGAAATAAACGTAAGAACCAGCACAATAAGACTATTTTATATGTATTTTGACGAGCTAAAACCAAATCCGGAACCAAAGTTGCTCTATCACCCTCCAGTTTTTTTTAATTCGAAAAAATCATCACAAAAATACAGAAAATCGCGTGCCATTGACTCGGATCTTAACATTCTCTCTTTTTTTTATCGTACTCTTTTATCTTCAAAAGAACTGTGTAGTGGATACCTTTTCTGGACATTTTCTGCTATCTGGCTCGGATTCCCTTTTAAGCATCCAACAAAAATCTGTCATCATATTAACATCCCATCGTCCTTGGTACCAGCGTTCCATTTCCTTAAATTTTAATTTTCTAAACAGGGATTGTATCTGAGGATTTGGTTTTAGCTTGTCAAAATACATACAAAATAGTCTTATTGTGCTGGTTCTCACGTTTATTTCAACCTTCGGACCCGTGCTCAAGCGAGAATTTGAAGATTTTCCGTGTTTTTGGGGTAGTTTTTCGGGATTTAAAAAAAAAACTGGAGTGTGATGGAGCAATTTTGACCCCTGATTCGGTTTCAGCGCGTCAAAATACATAAGGATAGGTGGGTCTAGACTCTGGTATTTTCAACTTTTTTTTTGTGGGTCTGTTATTAATGTGGATGTATTTCTTATAATTTCTTTTCAAATGTTGTAGATAAGTCAGTAATTTATCTAAGTCACTGCAGAAACATTTGTTTACAGTTTTTCAAGTACTTATCTCGTAATAAATTGCAGATATTTCAAAAGTTTGGTATACAATCAGGACGCGTGGTTTGGAACAAATCCATTTAAAATAATTCAGTGGTTTGTTTTTTTTTAAACGCTCGGACACGTTGATTTATATTTGACCACGGTTTTTATGATAACATATACACAGGGTGGCCCGAAAATAAGTTATGACAATCAACTTCATTTTTTCAAATGGAAAAACCTATTTATTTATTTCATTTTTGAATTCTGCACCAAGTTCTAAGTATGTCTCATATACCATGTCCTATACTTAATCTCACCAGTTATCGAGAAATTTACGATTTATTTATTTATTTATTTATTTATTTATTTATTTATTTATTTATTTATTTATATATTTATTTATTTATTTATTTATTTATAAAACAGAACAACAAATTAAATTAAATGGTCAAATTATTGACCATTAACTTCCTGACAAAAGGCAAGTCGAACTTCAAATTCTCGTAACACTTCACTTAACGTTTGGGACTAGATTTACTGTATTACTACTCCAATTCTAGTCTTCAGTTCTTCAATTTTTCCGGTTTACTTAAGTTGACTTTGGAGTTCAGATAACTCCATAGATAAAAACGAATGGGGTTAGATCTGGAGACCTAGCTGGTCATTCCATAAAGCCTCTCCTTCCGATCCATCTGTTTGTAAAAATATTGTGAAGGTAATCTCCTACTATTCGCAAATACAACTACACTTAACAATTTATTTATATCTATTATATATTTATAAGGCTATATCTCAGTAGGCGTGCACTTTTGTATATAGGTAAGTTAGGCTAAATAGTCTTATTTTCATCCAAGGAACCTGCGGTCAAGCGTTGTCCATCCTTTTCAGGGACATCCTGTATAAGGATATATTGGCAGATATAGTTTTACATTATTGTTGTAATAATGCATTATAAGAAGTAAACAACCAAAAATCAAAGGCTACTTAAAATTTTTGCATAATTTACACTCAAAAGTATATTACCTTTCGCACTTCCCAATGTTCAACACTAAAAGAACATCAGACTTATTTAAAGAATATTTTGCTATATTTCTAACACTTTACAAGTGGATAATAAATTATTACGAGACAGGTAATTAATGCAAAAGGATTAAAATTTAGGATTTACTGTACAAATTAATTTATGTGGTGCATTCCACTACTTAAGTAGGTATAAAATTCTTTGCTTGCCCATCCTAAGGGTAGTATTTCCTGCTTAAACCACCTAGAGGTAGCTACAGTATGGGAACCACAGACAACATCCACCTTCCTGTATTTATGCAAGCTGTTGGTCTAGTAGTGGCTCTCGAACCACAACCGAAAACCTCTACGACAAGTGAACCGTCTGAAGAACGCGAAATTGAAGAAATAGTAAGCCGTAGTAAAATGTTAATGTGGAGCATGCCCAAATATCTGCAGAAGCTGACGAAAATAAGGAACACTAGCCGGCAAGAGTACTACAGAACCCACAACGAAGTCAAGCGAGTAGAGTTTGAGGTTTTAAAAGATGTTACAAAGCAGGTGAAGACTAAAAAGGATCTAGACGAGTTGAAGATTCTCGTGAAGGAATTGATTCTCGAAAATTTCAAAAATAGGATGCACATAAGAGCGACGAATTCTTCACGTTATAAGATGCAGTACAAAGGGGTAAAGAACGCGATTGTCAAGCTGATACAAGTGTGTAATGAGTTCGATGTTTCACCAAACATTAACACAAAAAATAGCTGATACCTTTATTGAGATTTTTGTTGCTTTAATTGACTTTACTGTGTTACTACAAATACTTTTAATTTGATATGTTGACAATAATATTTTATTATCAAAGTGTCTCTACACTATTTATTGTTTATAGTATTTCTAGAACTATTGATTGTAAAATATGTATATTATGGTAAATAAAAAACTTTTGCGTTCTAAGTATCTTTTGAAATAAAATTTTAAAATTGACAAATTCTGTTTATGTATTAATCATTAGTAACTGTTATCGAAATAAATGAAATAGATCCCTGAGTTTGGAAACCGATATTAAGAAAACGTAGGGGCAAAAAAATTTGAAATTTGGACCATATATAGCCTCACTATTACTCTATTGTGTGCTAAAATTTCAGTTAGTTTTGTTATCCCATTTTTTAGTTATTAATGAAAATGTTGAAAAAATCACGGTTTTCTGCCTACAAAATTGATATCTCTCACGTTAACTCGTCGTAATTTTTTTGTTAATTGATAAAAAATTACAAATTTTTGCTGACAATAAGTCTTAACTATCGTCTTTAGTACTGTGAAGGTCATTTGTCTCAAAAGCTCTTCTTTTTTTTATTTTTAACCAAAACAGAAGGGTGCTATTTCCATAAATATTGCATTTTAAAAAAAAAAGAAGAAAAAAAATGAAATAGGTAGTAAATCACTGTAAACAACAATTTGAAAAAAAATACCGTTATAAATGTGATATTCTTAAAAACAGTATCGGAACGGTCAATTACGTTCACGGTCCGATGCAGGGTATACAAGCCTTTATAACTATATTATTTTAACAATTTTTTTCAGATTGTTGTTTACAATTATTTACTACTTGAGTCAATTTTTTTCTTGTTTTAAAGCACTCCCTTCTGTTTTGCTTAAAAATAAAGAAAGAAGAGCTTTTGAGACAAATGATCTTCACAGTACTAAAGACAATAATTCGACTTATCGTCAGTAAAAATTTGTAATTTTTTTATCAATTAGCAAAAAAATTACGACGAGTTAAAATGAGAGGTATCAATTTTGAAGGCAGTAAACCGTGATTTTTTCAACATTTTGATTAATAACTAAAAAATGGGATAACGAAAGTAACTGAAATTATAGCACACTATACAGTAATAGTGAGGCTATATATGATCCAAATTTCAAATTTTTTTGCCCCCATGTTTTCTTAATATCGGTTTCCAAACTCAGGGGTCTATTTCATTTATTTTGATAGTAGGTGGTTATAGTAGTGCATAAGTAGACAAATTATAAAATTAACGTAAATGTTTTATAAAACCCGACCAAATTGTTAAATCTTCGTTGACTTTCCGTTATTTTACGATCTTCCACTTTTAGATTTTTCAAAAAATGTAACTCTCTACAAATAAAACCGAGAAAATAGTAACATTCGTAAGAATTTGAAGATAGGCAGGAGTTAAATATAAAGAAAGACATTTTCTCATGAACTAACAAATAAAAAAGTTTTTATGTGTGTTTATTTAGTATTCAGTACATATTTTAACTGTTTTTGACAATTTTGGACACGTTCTTCATTTTATGAAACAGCCAGCCATTTTACCAGTGACCAGCCAGACAGTAAAATTGAGCAAAGTCAACGAAGATTTACATTCTGGATGCGGCATAAAAAAATTAATCAAGTGTAAACATATATGTGAATTATTTTTATTTTTTTGACATTAGTATATGTGTACTTATATCTTGCATTTATTTTTAAAGAAGTTTTCTCTGACACATATACAACTTTTAATATTTTAACGTACAAATTGCTCATGTTCAAGCATCCAAACAAATAACTTAGCCTTTACGCTGGCAACCCGACAACGTCGAGAAGGGTTGTTAAGGCGCCACTTCCTTGCGAAATGGGGTTTTACCTTCCGTTTGACAGCAATGAATCACTGTCTCCTAATGACGTCATTCTGTTTCTACAATGAATACAGTGTAGGGACTAATTACCGTACCCACATCATTTTATCGGTAAATCAACAGGCAAACCAAAATTCTGCAAAAATATTAGTTTAATCTCCACCGATTTCGATTATTTTTCTTAACACTAGTTTGTTAATCTTGAAAAAATAGGTACATCTCGATCTCGGTTTATTATACAGGGCGAACGAAAATGATGTTTTGGTGGGTTCAATACCATATACATATAAAACTTCGTCATGTTATATTAAATTATTGGAAAAAACATCAATATTAAAAAATAAACGATATTATTTTAAGGAACTGATCAATCTGTCTACTACCTAAACGACTATTTAATCACAGGTAATTTAATGAGAAATGTAGACATAGGTTAATAATTCATCAGGAAATTTTGCTACAATGAAAGAGAAAAAATAATACATTTTTTTGCGGAATTATACGAAATTAAATTAAATTTGAAAAATTAAATTATCAGTAAATGCATATGTCAATACAACTATTTAGTTACAAAAGCAACTAATGATCGAAACTCTACAACGCCTGTGATCTTGGGAATAATGAATTGAAAACATCATCTTCTTAGATAGTCTTAGATAACACATCCCGCCAACGCCAAACTAATGAAGCTTTCGGGCTGAAATTTTTACCACTTATTAAGGGTGCAAAGACCTTCAAAAATCCTATTAATCCTAATTACAAGTGTCTGCGATGAAAATTGAATTAATTAATATTATTAGCAATGGAAAAAACGCCCATTTTCGACCATTTTTGAGCTCTTGCGCATAAACAAATTATCGGAATTTAATCGGACTTGTTTCATTTTACAGGTTTATTTAATACCTACCTTTTTTGTATAAACATTTTTTCGCTATAAATAACAGTTTTTTTACGCGAGTCAAAAAACCACTTTTCCATAACTTTGACCATTGTTTAAATAAAGTTTCCCAACTATTTTGCCTATAACACGTTTCCGAACAATATTCCGCAGAGAAACTTCTAACAGTATTTTTTCCGGAACAGTCTGTTTCATATCTACATATAATGACTGGATTAGTCTAACATCATGGTACAGTATTATAAGGACATGGTATATGTATGTTATGGACAATGTGATTATTTAGTTATTATGCTTAATGTCCGCACATTTGTGTGGATATTACATTGAGAATTATACTGCGTGTTCCTTTTAAAACTCCCCATCTCGACATCTTTAAACCCAAAAGTGACGTCTGCGTTTTATAAAAAAAATTGTGTAATTCACATAAATCCTCATAATACGCAGCAAATCAGACGCATTGACAAGTGCTTTGACAAGTGATCCATGCGTGAATGACAACGCCATCTATACCATTTTTAACAAAACACCCCATATTTTCGTACTTAACAGACAAACCTGAATTGGAAATTCTTTTTTATTCGAATATTTGGCGAAGGCGCAGGTCATTTGCTAGGCTGTCGCATAATATAAATTTTGGTTTCAACAAATCTTGTGCTGTTCTTGGGGAGTATTATAATATAATATTTCTGGAACTATTTATTATACAAAGTATTAACGAAAAAGTACTCAAAATTGAAGAGTATGTAAAACATGTCGAAATATGATGAAAACTTTAGTACAGTTTTTGTCAGTGGCGGCCCCTACCATAACTTCGCAACGGTTTAATATTATATCACGGAATTTTGGGGTTGTACTGCTATTTATATGCTTAATAATCGGTATAATATACAAATCAAAATTTGCTATCCCGCCTATATGGCCAATTTTTTTAATTAATTTATAAACCAAACAGTATGAAAAATCAGTTAGTCCTTATTAACGAATAAAATGCTACCAATACATTTTTTATGAGTTAAAGAATTCCAGTGCGTTTATTTTCTAACTTTTCTCATATTTTCCAAATCCCTGGGTGAAATAAACTACAGTGAAATCTAAGATGACATCATTGTTTCAGGACTGAGCGATCCGTATGTAAAATTTAAATGTGGAGGGCGCTTGGTATATAAATCAAGAACTGTATATAGGGATCTAAATCCCGTATGGGACGAGAGCTTCACTGTGCCTATAGAAGATCCGTTTGTTCCAATAAGCATAAAAGTGTTCGACTATGACTGGGGTCTCCAGGTAAGTGGCTGTTTCCTAAAATTGTGTAATTATCTAAATTTTCTAATTAGATAATTTAAGAATTCTAAGAATATGTTTCATCAATAATTATTTTAATAGTTATATCTTCTTAATTATCTACAAAATGTACTAGGAACGACGTAACTAATTACCGGCCCATAGGTATTATAAATAACTTTTTTAAAGTCTTACAAATAATTTTACACAATCGTCTTTATTTTCATATTGAAAAATTAATATCACCATACCAACATGAATTTATGAGTGGTTGTTTACCTACCTCTAATCTAGTTGAGGAAACCGAATTTATTGTTGAAACTTTAGATGCAGGAAGTCAGGTTGATGTTGTATATGCCAGTTTCTCTAAAAGACTCGATCATTTGTGTTATCTCTGTTTAAATCTTATTTTAGTAATAGATACGTTTGTACATTATTGTGGCTTTCAATCGTGTAAATTACATCAATGTTCAAGGGTTCCACACGGGTCAATCGTGGGGCCACTACTCTTTGTTATTTTTATTAATGACCTAACTTAATATCTCAATATAAATTATTTACTCTATACAGAGGACCTTAACAAACCACCATTAACAAAAAAAAGTGTAGAGATATATGTAAAATAATAGATTTTACCAACAGTTATTCTTATTTCTTTTAATTAGTATAAAGTCCCTGTAAAAATTAAAAGCATTGCACGGGACATTTGATTTTCAGAACCTGCATCATCAAAATTTTATATATAACGAGCGTTCAAATAAAAACGTGGTCGAAGTTGGCTCTGACACATTGGACGTAGGGCGTAGCTTATAGCGACCAACTTAACCTCATTTCTCAACGAGCTGTATAGCAGCTGTCAGTTTCAATAACAATAATGACTATATAACTTGATTTTAAAGAATAATCG